>NC_136894.1:202500-215000 GCF_949152265.1 Phoxinus phoxinus
CACAGATCTCCTCGCGGTGGATCACAGATCATCAGATCCTACGAGATCAAAGACGGATATCGCGGGCTTCACGCTCGTGCACGGTGTTGCTAAACTGGATGTAATTTAAGTTCTGTTGCTTTTATGAAAATAAATCAAATGAACACCCAAACTTGTGTAACGGAGGCGGCTATAGTCGCTGTGCGAGTAAACCTCACTCCTCTGATCTCAACAGACGGCTGATGTTAGCCTCCCTGTGAGAGCGCTGGCTCTGGCGCCGGAGACCCTGCTGTGATCTGGACACTGCAGCTCCTCTCTGTAGCTCAAGCATGGAGCGCTGCATGGCTGCTGCGGTCCTGACACTGCATATGATTCCCTGGTAAATGAAATAACAGATTCCATTCCTATAAACACTGTGACACGCAGTAGGGCAGAACACAAACCCTGGCTAACAAGGGCAATCTCTAACTCCATCAAACAAACAAATAAACTTTACCAAATATATGTTAAAAAAACAAATATAGAGAATAAAACTAAATACAATGTTTACAAGAATAAATTGGTATATATAATCAGGAAAAGTACATATAGTCACTATTCTGAACTTATAAAAACCTCGCAGGGAGACTCCAAGAAATCATGGAAGTGCTGAATAATGTTTTGAATAGGGGCCATAAAGACACCGTGCTCCCAGATACAATAAATAATACTGATCTTGCAAATGAGTTTAATAATTACCTTGTATCAATAGGGGCAAATCTCTCAAAACACATCACTCAACCACACAGTGTCTCTTACAAACAATATATGTCAGGCAACTATCCAACTCCTCCTTCCTAAAGCCTGCAGACGCCACTGAACTGCTATCATAATGGCTCTGAAGAGCCCAAATTCTGCTGGAGAAGATGAAATCAGCAGTAAAATATTAAAAAGTATTGCCAAAGAAATAATTGAACCACTTACACACTGTATTAATCTCTCACTGCTCACAGGAACTGTTCCCAAAATGACAAAAATTGCAAAAATAATTCCGATCTTCAAAGCTGGTTATAAAAATGACATAAGAAATTATCGTCCCATATCCATCTTACCAACTCTTTCCAAAATATTGGAAAGAGTGGTTTATAATAGACTTATTAATTATCTTAATACATTGAACATACTCAACCCATCCCAGTATGGCTTCAGGAAAACACACACCACCTGTATGGCGATCCTTGATCTTACTGATGCCATTGGGGGAATATGGTATCGGTGTATTCTTGGACCTTTCAAAGGCCTTTGATACCACCGACCTCACCAGATTATTGACCAAATTGCACCATTATGGAATTAGAGGTCAACCACTGAATTGGTTCAAGAGTTACTTACACCAGAGGCAACAATATGTAACTATTCACGAACAGACATCAGAAAACAAACACATTAAATACGGTGTTCCACAAGGATCCGTATTAGGTCCTCTCCTCTTTATTATTTACATTAATGACCTGGAAAATTCCTCAAAGACCCTCCATAAAGTAATCTTTGCAGATGACACTAACTTGTTCCTATCACACAAAAATAAATTTGAACTTCAACAAGAGCTTCAGAATGTGGATAACTGGTTTACAGTAAATAAACTATAAACACCAGTAAAACCAACTACATAATATTCTGTCCAAATAAAAAACAACCTAATTTTGAGGATCCAAATTTCAAGATTAAAATAAAGGGAGAGGAACTAAAGAGAGTGAAGATGACTACATGTTTGGGTGTCTTTAAAGATGATCAGCTAAACTTTAAACACCAGACTGAATACGTTGTCAAAAAGCTATCAAAATATGTTGGTCTGTTCTTTAGACACTCGCTTCCTCACGCAATATTACTTACTCAATATTACAAAACCCTCTTTGAACCCCATTTAAATTACTGCAATATTATATGGTGCAATACTTATCCTACTCACTTAAAAAAAATAGAAATTCTACAAAAAAAAATAATTCGCGCCATATCATGGTCCGATTTCAATGCTCCAACTCGTACTATTTTCTCTAGGTACGGTCTTTTAAGACTTACTGAATATAGTATATTTCTCAATGCATGTACTCTGTGTCAGGGGGTCTTTGGCTTGAGTAACAGCTTGTGTGAGCTCGTTCCCATCCGCTATCCCGACACACTTACCTCACTAGAAACATGCACACCATTACTGGTAAAGAACGGAGATTACTGGTAGAGTGTAGTGGGCCGGGGCCGCGGATCTGGACCCAGCTGGATGAAAATCTGAAAAACTCAAGCTCTATTTTTTTTTTAAACATAATCTCAAGAAACAATTACTAAGCTTGTATACATCTTCCTGATGTACGTACTTCTTACTCTGCATGTGTCAGTATTAATCTTCCAACCTCAAGGTAAACTGTTAAACACAACTGTCTCTGCTTAATGGGATCTCCTATCTGTTGCATGAATGAGATGTACAGTATGAGATGTACAGTATGAGATGTACAGTATGAGATGTACAGAATGAGATGTACAGTATGAGATGTACAGTATGAGATGTACAGAATGAGATGTACAGAATGAGATGTACAGTATGAGATGTACAGTATGAGATGTACAGAATGAGATGTACAGAATGAGATGTACAGTATGAGATGTACAGTATGAGATGTACAGTATGAGATGTACAGTATGAGATGTACAGTATGAGATGTACAGAATGAGATGTACAGAATGAGATGTACAGAATGAGATGTACAGTATGAGATGTACAGTATGAGATGTACAGAATGAGATGTACAGAATGAGATGTACAGTATGAGATGTACAGTATGAGATGTACAGTATGAGATGTACAGTATGAGATGTACAGAATGAGATGTACAGTATGAGATGTACAGTATGAGATGTACAGTATGAGATGTACAGAATGAGATGTACAGTATGAGATGTACAGTATGAGTATGAGATGTACAGAATGAGATGTACAGAATGAGATGTACAGTATGAGATGTACAGTATGAGATGTACAGTATGAGATGTACAGTATGAGATGTACAGTATGAGATGTACAGAATGAGATGTACAGTATGAGATGTACAGTATGAGATGTACAGTATGAGATGTACAGAATGAGATGTACAGTATGAGATGTACAGTATGAGATGTACAGTATGAGATGTACAGAATGAGATGTACAGTATGAGATGTACAGAATGAGATGTACAGTATGAGATGTACAGAATGAGATGTACAGTATGAGATGTACAGAATGAGATGTACAGTATGAGATGTACAGTATGAGATGTACAGAATGAGATGTACAGAATGAGATGTACAGTATGAGATGTACAGTATGAGATGTACAGAATGAGATGTACAGTATGAGATGTACAGAATGAGATGTACAGTATGAGATGTACAGTATGAGATGTACAGTATGAGATGTACAGTATGAGATGTACAGAATGAGATGTACAGTATGAGATGTACAGTATGAGATGTACAGTATGAGATGTACAGTATGAGATGTACAGTATGAGTATGAGATGTACAGAATGAGATGTACAGTATGAGATGTACAGAATGAGATGTACAGTATGAGATGTACAGAATGAGATGTACAGTATGAGATGTACAGAATGAGATGTACAGTATGAGATGTACAGTATGAGTATGAGATGTACAGAATGAGATGTACAGTATGAGATGTACAGTATGAGATGTACAGTATGAGATGTACAGTATGAGATGTACAGTATGAGATGTACAGTATGAGATGTACAGAATGAGATGTACAGTATGAGATGTACAGAATGAGATGTACAGTATGAGATGTACAGTATGAGATGTACAGTATGAGATGTACAGTATGAGATGTACAGTATGAGATGTACAGTATGAGATGTACAGTATGAGATGTACAGTATGAGATGTACAGTATGAGATGTACAGTATGAGATGTACAGTATGAGATGTACAGTATGAGATGTACAGAATGAGATGTACAGTATGAGATGTACAGTATGAGATGTACAGTATGAGATGTACAGTATGAGATGTACAGTATGAGATGTACAGTATGAGATGTACAGTATGAGATGTACAGTATGAGATGTACAGTATGAGATGTACAGAATGAGATGTACAGTATGAGATGTACAGTATGAGATGTACAGTATGAGATGTACAGTATGAGTATGAGATGTACAGAATGAGATGTACAGTATGAGATGTACAGTATGAGATGTACAGTATGAGATGTACAGTATGAGATGTACAGTATGAGATGTACAGTATGAGATGTACAGTATGAGATGTACAGAATGAGATGTACAGTATGAGATGTACAGTATGAGATGTACAGTATGAGATGTACAGTATGAGATGTACAGTATGAGATGTATTATATGTTGGCCACACATCTTTCATCCGTGTTTGTCATGGCCCCCGAGTATAAGTAGCTTCTTTGGGGACCAGTTCACATGCATGTTCTTCGTTTTATCTCAAGTGCATATGAGTGTGTATGTGAATAAAATATGTATTCTCCTTAAAAAAAAAAAAGAAAAAAGGAGAGCAGAATACAGTAAACTGGGACATACTATACCCAACACTCTTCATACTACCAGTAACATTTATACACATTTGGGCCCAGAACTGATCGGGTCACTGTGAGCTGATGATGTTCTGCTGAAGTGTGTGTCTGTAACTGCTAATGCTCTTTACACACACACACACACACACACTGAACACACACACTGAACACACTGAACACACTAGCATTGCTTGGTCACTGGTCGAGCTAAACTGGTATTATCTAATTGTGTAGTTACATTTACCAGCTGACAGATATTCAACATAATTCATGTGTGAGACAGTCTAACAGTGTGTGTGTGTGTGTGTGTGTGTGAGACAGTCTAACAGTGTGTGTGTGTGTGTGTGTGTGTGAGACAGTCTAACAGTGTGTGTGTGTGTGTGTGTGTGAGACAGTCTAACAGTGTGTGTGTGTGTGTGTGTGAGACAGTCTAACAGTGTGTGTGTGTGTGTGTGTGTGTGTGTGTGTGTGTGTGTGTGAGACAGTCTAACAGTGTGTGTGTGTGTGTGTGTGAGACAGTCTAACAGTGTGTGTGTGTGTGTGTGTGTGTGTGAGACAGTCTAACAGTGTGTGTGTGTGTGTGTGTGTGAGACAGTCTAACAGTGTGTGTGTGTGTGTGAGACAGTCTAACAGTGTGTGTGTGTGTGTGTGTGTGTGTGTGTGTGTGAGACAGTCTAACAGTGTGTGTGTGTGTGTGTGTGTGTGAGACAGTCTAACAGTGTGTGTGTGTGTGTGTGTGTGTGTGTGAGACAGTCTAACAGTGTGTGTGTGTGTGTGTGTGTGTGTGAGACAGTCTAACAGTGTGTGTGTGTGTGTGTGTGTGTGTGTGTGTGTGAGACAGTCTAACAGTTTGTGTGTGTGTGTGTGTGTGTGTGTGAGACAGTCTAACAGTGTGTGTGTGTGTGTGTGTGTGTGTGTGTGTGTGACGAGACAGTCTAACAGAAGGATGGACAAAACCTGTCAGATATCAACAGTTCATAACTCTGAGTTCTGCTCATATTTCATCATCATACAGCGAATACACTAATGTGAGAAATGAGTCTATCATATTTATTTATACAGCGCTTTTTAATAATGCAGCAGTGTGTGTCCAGAAGACAACAGCGCCACAGTCCAGCTTAGGTTAGTTCAGTGATGCTTCATTTCTGTTGTAGAAAAGTTATTAATTTAGTTAATTTACATATACAGCGGCTCTGGAGTTAGCGTGATGTCCTCGTCCAGCGCAGCTCATAACGCTGTCACTCAGCAGATCTGCCGTATTGATGAGTAATGCAGTGTCCCCGAGGGAGGGATGGCAACACATGTGAAGAACCAGAACCCCATCAGGCTCAGCTCTCCTCTGCCAGCGATCAGTGTGTGATCATGAGTCAGGTCAGAGGTCAGAGAGGCCTGTCAATCATCTTGTCACTGTAAACTGGCCTGTCAATCATCTTGTCACAGTCAAAATCCTCCACATTTAATTTAATTTCCATATTGCAGAGAAATGCAGGATTCCTGCTGGTGGATGTGCAGTCGCTGGTCTCGTGGAGACTCTCCTCATATTAATGTACAATGATGCATTTAAAAGTTAGTGGCCAAACGGATCTTTATAAACATCCAGAAGAAATATAACACGAATAACATTATAAATATATTTTTTAATCAGGGTAAACTTTGATTAGTCAAACCTTTATCTAAATCTCTCACCGTCGGTCGCACATATCCGCCATGTTTGTAGTTTTCCAAAGCGCAGTGGGTTGTGGGTAATATTAGCTGTTAAAGTGAGCACGGATCCACACTGGCACACTCTCTTCAACACACTGTGCTTTGGGACACACTTTTAATCTCACACACAGTTTAGGATGGACTGTGAACATTGAGACGCAGGGCAGGATTTCATGGTGACTTTACCAGCTCCTGTCCTCCTGTCCAGCGGGTGGCGCTGTTACTCCCTCTCTCTCTCTCTCTCCGGAAGTGCACCGCACATGCCGCGTCCTCGAGGTTCTGAACTCCAGCGCGGACTCTGAGTGAGGAGATCATCACCGCGTGTCATGATGGAGTCGCCAGCGCCGGTCGTTAGGAAGCAGAGGACGCGGGCGAAGAGGCCGCTGAGCGTCGCGAGCGCGTCGGAGGAGCGCGGTAAACAGCAGAGGCACGCGGAGCTGTGCGCGTCGGAGGAGCGCGATAAACAGCAGAGGCACGCGGAGCTGTGCGCGACGCTCGGCGGGGAGGACGCGTCCGTCAGGCGCCTGGAGGAGCTCGTGTTCGGCGCGGAGGAGCGGCTCGCGGACACACTCGCGCAGGTACCACACACACACACACACACACACACACACACACACAACAACAACACACACTCGCGCAGGTACAACACACACACACACACACACACACACACACACACACAACAACAACACACACTCGCGCAGGTACAACACACACACACACACACACACACAACAACAACACACACTCGCGCAGGTACAACACACACACACACACACACACACACACACAACAACAACACACACTCGCGCAGGTACAACACACACACACACACACACACGCACACAGCAACAACACACACACAGCAACAACAACACACACACTCCAGCAGGTACAACACACACATACACACACACACACACACACACGTGTGTGTGAGAGAAGTTCTCTGATGATGTTGTGTGTGTGTTGTTGTGCGTGCGCGTGTGTGTGTGTTTGATGGGCTCTGATGATGATGTGTGTGTGTGTGTGTGTGTGTGTGAAGTGCTCTGATGATGTGTGTGTGTGTGAAGTTCTCTGATGATGATGTGTGTGTGTGTGTGAAGGGCTCTGATGATGTTGTGTGTGTGTGTGTGTGTGTGTGTGAAGTTCTCTGATGATGTGTGTGTGTGTGTGAAGGGCTCTGATGATGTTGTGTGTGTGTGTGTGTGTGAAGTTCTCTGATGATGATGTTGTGTGTGTGTGTGTGTGTGTGTGTGTGTGTGTGTGTGTGTGAAGTTCTCTGATGATGATGTGTGTGTGTGTGTGTGTGTGTGTGTGTGTGTGAAGGGCTCTGATGATGATGATGTTGTGTGTGTGTGTGTGTGTGTGTGTGTGTGAAGTTCTCTGATGATGATGTTGTGTGTGTGTGTGTGTGTGTGTGTGTGTGTGTGTGTGTGTGTGTGAAGTTCTCTGATGATGATGTGTGTGTGTGAAGGGCTCTGATGATGATGATGTGTGTGTGTGTGTGTGTGTGTGTGAGCAGGTCAGCAGGGCTCCACTGGAGGATGACGAGGTCTGCAGTGTGTCCTCCGAGGACAGCGATGCGCGTCAGCACCACAGAAGAAGAGCTGTGTGGGAGGATGAGGAGGATGAGCTGGAGGAAGAGTAAGCCTGGCTGACACACGAGCGCATGTGCGAAGATGCTCTTCAGACGAGGTGTGTGTGTGTGTGTGTTCACTCTCAGGAGTAACTCTCAGACCCTGTGTTCGCAGGATTGACATGACGCATCGCTTCCGCAGAGACATGAAGAAGAGCGACGCCGAGATGAAGATGAGCAAGCAGAAGCTGCAGCAGAGATTAAAAGATCAGTACGTCACACACACACACACACACTCACACATTTAAGGCCCTTTCACACCGGACGCGTAATGAAAAAGCGAATAGTTTGTGTCAAAACCATTCACGTCAGCCGCGACGCGAATCTGCGACGTTCAGAGCGTCAACATCCCAAAACTATCGCGCCGACAGCTGAGAAAACATGAGCTGCGGCCCAAATCCAATACTTCCATACTATAGTATATAGTATGCGAAAAACAGTACGCGAGTGGAGTAGTATGTCCGAATTCATAGAATTACTTCATCATCATCATCATCATCATCATCCAGTGAAGACGAGCTTTTCATTTTCTTTAAAAGACAGAACAGGTTTTGGGTGCACCCGATCTTAAAGAACAGAGTCTGAAGGGGAGGAGCTATGCTAATCTTGCACAGGAGCTAAAACTGTATCATGGCCGGTCCCGCACTTACTTCCGGGTGTCTGTGGGACAGGAGCTCGTTCAGACAGTGGCACCGCATCTGACGGGACACACCACACACGTCAGGAACCGCTCGGTCCGGAGCGTCTGGCGGTCCGCTGAGGTGCGCGGTCCTCTTGACATCATCAGGGCCGTTTACACGCAATCAAATAAACAATCCACTGTGATTGGCTGAAGCCTTTTCTGTCGCTGCAAAAGTAAAAAAAAAATCGACATCAAAGCGAGAAAATAAAAGTCGTTTTCCCGCCGCAGCACATTCGCGTTCGGTGTGGAAGCTCTCGTTACACAACAGCTGATCAAAAAATAAAACCAGCGCACGAATTATTCGTACGTCAAAATCGCGTCCAGCGTGAAAGGGCCTTTACATTTATTCATTTAGCTGACGCTTTTATCCAAAGCGACTTACAAGTGAGAGCAATAGAAGCAGTGAAACTATCAGCAGGACAACAGTGTGTGAGTGCTGTGACCCTTCACAGTTCAATGCAACGTAGAACTTTTTTTTCTTTTCTTTTTTTATAAAGATAGAATAGTGGAGAAAGAGTTAGTGTTACTGGATCAAGTGCTGCCGAAAGAGACTCGTCTTCAGCAGTTTCTTAAAGATGTCTCCGGACTCAGCGGCTCCGGCTGAGTTAGATCATCTCCAGCAGGGGGCAGTCATGGTGAAGCTCCGAGAGGGAGATCCAGAGCCTCTGAGACGGCACCACCAGACGCCGCTCGCTTCTGGACGGCACATGAGTCTGAAGTAATGAGTTCAGGTACAGGGAGCAGTGCCAGTGGTGTTCTGCAGGCAAACGTCAGTGACTTGAGTTTGATGCGAGCGGCAACCAGTGCAGTTTGGTGAGGAGAGGAGTGACGTGTGTCTCTTCGGCTCGTTGAAGACACTCTAGCTGCTGCTTCTGGATCAGTTGCAGAGGTTTGACAGAGCAAGCTGGGAGACCGGCCAGGAGAGCATTACAATAGTCCAGTCTGGACAGAACAAGCGCCTGAACGAGCAGTTGTGTAGCTCTGATAGGAAGGGCCTGATCCTCCTGATGTTGTACAAGGCAAATCTGCATGACCGGGCAGTGCTAGCGATGTGGTCTGTGAAGATCAATTGATCATCAATTACAACTCCAGGGTTCCTGGCTGATCTTGATGGAGTTATGGATGACGAGCTGAATGGTGAAGTTGTGATGAAGTGCTGGGTTAGCCGGGATTACGAGTAGCTCTGTCTTCGCAAGGTTTACTTGAAGGTGGCCAGAGATGTCTGTCAGGCTGAGATGTGAGCGGCTCCCGTCGGATCCTCCGGCTGGAATGAGAGGTAGAGTTGAGTGTCATCAGCGTAGCAGTGATAGGAGAAGCCATGTTTCTGAATCACAGATCTAGTGATGTCATGTAGATGGAGAAGAGAAGTGGTCCCAGCACTGAGCCCTGAGGCACTCCAGTAGCTAGATGTTGGGTCTTAGACACCTCACCCCTCCACGACACCCTAAAGGACCGACCCGAGAGATAAGACTTGAACCACTGGAGTGCAGTTCCCGAGATGCCCTTCGTCTTTAGGATTGACAGGAGGATCTGGTGGTTAACGGTGTCAAAGGCAGCAGATCCAGCAGGATGAGAACTGAGGATTTGGAAGCGGCTCTTGCAAGTCTCAGTGCTTCGATTACTGAGAGCAGAGCACTCACACACTCTCTCACACACACACACTCACACTCACACACACTCACACACAACATCATGTCTGATGAACCAACAGTCTGATCTGAGCGTAACACTGTGTGTGTGTGTGTGCTGCAGGTTCCAGAAGGCGATGGGCGGCACCCCGCTGTGGGCGGAGCAGGAACACACACGCCGGAGGAAAGGTCAGTACTGACGTTATTAATGCGTTATTAAGGTCATCCGTCACTCATGTCCTGGACACTCGCGGGCCGAAGCCGCTGCTCCAGAGTCCAGAGTCCAGTCCGGCTGTGCGATTAATCGGATCTCGGTTTCGTCTCCCAGCGATCACCAAAATAGTGCAAACACGATTTCGATTATTCTGGCATATGGCAAAAATATCATATCACGATTCACGATTTTATCACGATTCCTTTTCATGTTGGTTTTACTATTTTGCAAGTGACTGAGCATCACAGCCACACTAATGTCCCTATTTTAAAAACAAACCCTGAGGTGACAAAATATACAATAAAAAGAATGGCAGACATTTAGGCCAAAGTGGCGAAGATAAAAAGTCTTTGTCATTATTTTCTTTTTTATTACAAATTGTAATTACAAATATGAAAATAACACACAACATGGACTTCACTGTATAAATTGTACATTGATTCTTATTAAAGCTGCTATTAAAGTTCTCAGTCAAGAGGGATTTGCTCTCTGTATTTCAGTGTTTTATTAACAGGGATAGTTCTCCAAAAATGTAAATTGTCATTATTTACTCTCTCAAGCCGTTTCAAACCTGAATAAGTCTCCGTACCCTCTTCTGTTGAAAATAAGTTATTTGGGGGATTGTGGGTAACAGTTGATGTACCCCAGTGATAGTTTTTTCCTACTATGGTAGTCAATGGGGACCAGCAACTGCCCGTTAGCCACACTCCTCAAAATATCTTCTTTTGTGCTCAGCACAAGAAATAAATGAATACAGGTTTGGAACAACATTAGAGTGAGTAAAGAACGATTGTTTTGGGTGAACAATCCCTTTAAGGGCCAGCGGCTGCATGTTTACTATTAGGGCTACTGTCTCTTTAAGACCTGCACGCGACGCGTCTAATATGTACGCATATGACAAGCAGATTTCTCTCAATTTTCTCGGTTTGCTTTCACTTTAGACATAACCAACTTCCTTTATGTAAACCTTGAGTGTATTTGACAGTATTAGCTCAATAAGACTCGAGAGATAACTTAGTCCAGTATCCGGCGCTGTTAGACAGGCGTTTAGTGCATGTGCGCGTCGGGTGTAACGTTATTGCGCTCAGATAAGCGCTCGTTAGAACAGCGCATCAGCAGCGAACGACATCTTCAACCGGCAAGGCTTTAAAGCACATGCAAATAATGAACGTTTGAGAACCGCAGTGTCCCGTTCCTCGGCGTTAGATGTGAATATACGTCGCGCTGTACATATGTTGACACGGAGACGCCAGAACTGCAACTGATAGTTCGCACGATCCTGCGATATTTCTTCACGATCCAAAACCGTGACATCGCACACCCCTACTCGACATGAACACTCGTCTGCTTGTCCGGGAAAAGTGGATTTTTTAAAAGTTTTACTCGCCCGAGCGATCGAAGCGCGAGTGATTCTGAGCTTATAGTCCGTGCAAACCGCGATCGCTAATGTGTGTGTGGCCGCTGCGCTGCCGGTCTATCTGTGAGTGTCACGATTGCAAATGTTGCATTGAATTTATAGTTTAATAAACAAGCAGCCTAATTAATATGCAAGTTAGTCACTTAAAAGCAACACTAAGCGCTGTTTTGTTATTGAATTTTTCAGCATTTTGAACGAATCATTTTAATTAATGACTCAATGATTCATTTATTAAGACGGTCACTTGCCGCCACCTATTGGTTTATTGATTAAAGGCATCATTGATTTTTTTAAAACATCAATCTGTCATTTTGCAGTGTAAATTAATTAGATTGATAACTGCCCTTTTTATTAAAACTGACTTTGATCACATGTAAGATAAATGAAAGATAATGCATCATTTTTCTGAAAAAGTTTTTTTTGTACTTGAATCAAAACTGCCTTTATCAGCACTTGAGTTTGCAGGTGTGTTTAATATTTCAAAAAGTACAATAAATGTTAAATTTCGATTTTTTTTTAAGAATTGTTGAAAGGTGTCTTTTTAATAAATGCAACACGTTCCCAAAGTCATGTGAAATAATCGTGTTACATAATCGTGATTTCAATACTGACCAAAATAATCGTGATTATGATTTTTTCCATAATCGAGCAGCCCTAAAAAGCT
>NC_136894.1:220000-222500 GCF_949152265.1 Phoxinus phoxinus
TCTATAGCACTAGTGTGTGTGTGTGTGAGGCGTCTATAGCACTAGTGTGTGTGTGTGTGTGAGGCGTCTATAGCACTAGTGTGTGTGTGTGAGGCATCTATAGCACTAGTGTGTGTGTGTGTGAGGCATCTATAGCACTAGTGTGTGTGTGTGAGGCGTCTATAGCACTAGTGTGTGTGTGTGTGAGGCGTCTATAGCACTAGTGTGTGTGTGTGTGTGTGAGGCGTCTATAGCACTAGTGTGTGTGTGTGAGGCATCTATAGCATTAGTGTGTGTGAGGCATCTATAGCACTAGTGTGTGTGAATGTGAGGCGTCTATAGCACTAGTGTGTGTGTGTGAGGCATCTATAGCACTAGTGTGTGTGTGTTTGTGAGGCATCTATAGCACTAGTGTGTGTGTGTGAGGCATCTATAGCACTAGTGTGTGTGTGTGTGTGAGGCGTCTATAGCACTAGTGTGTGTGTGTGTGAGGCGTCTATAGCACTAGTGTGTGTGTGTGTGTGTGAGGCGTCTATAGCACTAGTGTGTGTGTGTGAGGCATCTATAGCATTAGTGTGTGTGAGGCATCTATAGCACTAGTGTGTGTGAGTGTGAGGCGTCTATAGCACTAGTGTGTGTGTGTGAGGCATCTATAGCACTAGTGTGTGTGTGTTTGTGAGGCATCTATAGCACTAGTGTGTGTGTGTGAGGCATCTATAGCACTAGTGTGTGTGTGTGTGTGTGAGGCGTCTATAGCACTAGTGTGTGTGTGTGTGTGAGGCATCTATAGCACTAGTGTGTGTGTGTGTGAGGCATCTATAGCACTAGTGTGTGTGTGTGTGAGGCGTCTATAGCACTAGTGTGTGTGTGTGAGGTGTCTATAGCACTAGTGTGTGTGTGTGAGGCATCTATAGCACTAGTGTGTGTGTGTGTGAGGCATCTATAGCACTAGTGTGTGTGTGTGTGAGGCATCTATAGCACTAGTGTGTGTGTGTGATGCGTCTATAGCACTAGTGTGTGTGTGTGTGAGGCATCTATAGCACTAGTGTGTGTGTGTGAGGCGTCTATAGCACTAGTGTGTGTGTGTGTGAGGCATCTATAGCACTAGTGTGTGTGTGTGTGAGGCATCTATAGCACTAGTGTGTGTGTGTGAGGTGTCTATAGCACTAGTGTGTGTGTGTGTGAGGCGTCTATAGCACTAGTGTGTGTGTGTGAGGCATCTATAGCACTAGTGTGTGTGTGTGAGGTGTCTATAGCACTAGTGTGTGTGTGTGAGGCGTCTATAGCACTAGTGTGTGTGTGTGAGGCATCTATAGCACTAGTGTGTGTGTGTGTGAGGCATCTATAGCACTAGTGTGTGTGTGTCTTACACACACATCAGGGGATCTCCTCAATGCTCTCGTGCGGCTCTAATTTCAAACCCTGGTTATGATGAATATTAATTGCCATGTTGTCGTGTGTGTGTGTGTGTGTCAGAGGAAGGCGAGGTGTTCGTCTGGGACGTTCAGAGCAGTAAGTGTGTGAAGAGGTTTGAAGACGACGGTTGTGTGAGAGCAACATCACTAGCGCTCTCCCGAGACGGCTCGTACCTGGCCTGTGGGTGAGTGTGTGTGTGTCTGACCCGTGTGTGTGTGTGTGTGTGTGTGTCTGACCCGTGTGTGTGTGTCTGACCCGTGTGTGTGTGTCTGACCCGTGTGTGTGTGTCTGACCCGTGTGTGTGTGTCTGACCCGTGTGTGTGTGTGTGACTCGTTTGTGTGTGTGTCTGTCCCGTGTGTGTGTGTGTCTGTCCTGTGTGTGTGTGTCTGTCCTGTGTGTGTGTCTGACCCGTGTGTGTGTGTGTGTGACTCGTGTGTGTGTGTCTGACCCGTGTGTGTGTCTGACCCGTGTGTGTGTGTCTGACCCGTGTGTGTGTCTGACCCGTGTGTGTGTCTGACCCGTGTGTGTGTCTGACCCGTGTGTGTGTGTCTGACCCGTGTGTGTGTGTGTGTGACTCGTTTGTGTGTGTGTCTGTCCCGTGTGTGTGTGTGTGTCTGACCTGTGTGTGTCTGACCCGTGTGTGTGTGTCTGTGTGTGTGTCTCTGTCCTGTGTGTGTGTCTGTCCTGTGTGTGTGTCTGACCCGTGTGTGTGTGTGTGTGACTCGTGTGTGTGTGTCTTTCCTGTGTGTGTGTCTGTCCTGTGTGTGTGTCTGACCCGTGTGTGTGACGTGTGTGTGTGTGTCTGACCCGTGTGTGTGTGTCTGACCCGTGTGTGTGACGTGTGTGTGTCTGTCCTGTGTGTGTGTCTGACCCGTGTGTGTGTGTGTGTGTGACTCGTGTGTGTGTGTCTGTCCTGTGTGTGTGTCTGACCCGTGTGTGTGACGTGTGTGTGTGTGTCTGACCCGTGTGTGTGTGTCTGACCCGTGTGTGTGACGTGTGTGTGTGTGTCTGTCCTGTGTGTGTGTCTGTCCTGTGTGTGTGTCTGACCCGTGTGTGTGTGTGTGTGACTCGTGTGTGTGTGTCTGACCCGTGTTTGTCTGTCCC
>NC_136894.1:227500-232500 GCF_949152265.1 Phoxinus phoxinus
CATCTGTCGGCTTCTGGACACATCGCACTATTTAAAGTCCATTTCAAGATGGGTGAATTTACCGTTACCGTGCGTTCACACCGGACTCGAGTAGAGCGGCATATTCACGCCTGCCGCGTCTAGTTTTGACGCTTGAACATTTTCGAAATGGACGCGCGTAAAGCAAGCGTTTGGAGCGATATTGACGCGCGTCCGAGACGAAATCCGCTTCTTGTGGGAGGGGCCAGTGCTAGGCGGTTCTGTTTGCAGGAAAGGCGGTGAAATGTAAAAATACTTCTTATTGTGTCACGCAATGTAGTTTTAAGAGTTGTTCAGTCGAGAATGTAGTTGTTTAAAGCTCAAATCTGTGGTTTATTTATAAAGATAGCGCCTATTTAAAAATGTGATCTGGCGTTTCGGAGTCGTGAGATCCAGGCGATCCGCGGGCGCTCGCGCTCATGTGACCCGCTGCAGCCGCCGCACCGCGGCTAGTGCTCCTGACGTCTGCCGCTGGTCAACCAGACATGTTTAAACTCACAATCTATAGCTTCGGTTCTATTATATGAAACATACGTTAAAATACATGAATGACTCGTTATAACGAAGGTCAAACGACTTCTTTAATTATGTGAGTTTTTCTTCATCTCACTCAGAAGTGTAGCCGACGACTGCAAGTGTTCAGTGTCACAATCATAGTTAACATCTGAGCAATGTCCTTCCTTCTTTCACGCCGGCATTTAGTCATTACAGAATAAGTTGAGGCCAAACATTTAAAATGACATTATAATCTGAAAAACGTTTATTTACGTCACTTCACCACGTGACAGCAGCAAGCAGGCTCTGATTGGTTAATCGGAATGAATTGACGCAGAAGTTCAGATTTTTCAACTCGGGCGCCAAACGCGTGAATGCACAGAAAGCACTACATAAAAAAATAATTTGGGCTTAACACGCCAGACGCTCAATTCGCGCCATTCGCTACGCCTCACTCGCGCCTGATGCGCTATTCGCGTCCGGTGTGAACGCACCATTAGAGAACGAGTGAGTTATTATATCTGATAATGCGCAGATGTTGTGCAGATGTTGCGCAGATGTTGCGCAGATGTTGCGCAGATGTTGCGCAGATGTTGTGTAAGCTTGTGTCTCTCGTCTCTAGGCTTCTGCATTATAATGACTTCTGAAGACGGACTTTCCTCGCGGCGACTCTACGTCTCAGTTCTTATTTCAGTTCAATAAACTTTTGCCTTGTGAATATGAGATCCATTCTTCTGTTCTTCAAATGTCTCTGTGTTACACGAACTTACAGTTCTAGAACATTCATGCCTTAAAGTGAACAGTGTGCTCAGATATTAGAGTAGCACTTTATAATCCATATTCTTCTGTAGCAGCTTTACCAAGAACAACGGCCAGAGAAAACACACACTCACACACTCACACACTCACTCACTCACTCACTCACACACTCACACACTCACACACTCACTCACACACACACTCACTCACACACTCAAACACTCACTCACTCACTCACTCACTCACACACTCACACACTCACTCACACACACTCACTCACTCACACACACTCACTCACTCACACACTCACTCACTCACTCACACACTCACTCACTCACTCACACTCACACACTCACTCACACACTCACACACTCACTCACACACACTCACTCACTCAAACACTCACTCACTCACACACACTCACTCACACACTCACTCACTCACTCACACACTCACTCACACACTCACTCACACACTCACTCACACACTCACTCACTCACACTCACACACTCACTCACTCACACACTCACTCACACACTCACTCACACACACACACACACACACACACACTCAAACACTCACTCACTCACTCACTCACTCACTCACTCACACACTCACTCACACACACACTCACACACACACTCACACACACTCACTCTCTCACACACACACTCACTCACACACTCACACACTCACTCACTCACACACTCACACACTCACACACTCACTCACACACTCACTCTCTCACACACACACTCACTCACACACTCACACACACTCACACACTCACTCACACACTCACTCACACACTCACTCACACACACTCACTCACACACTCACACACTCACTCACACACACACTCACTCACACACTCACTCACACACTCACACACACTCACTCACTCACACACTCACTCACACACTCACTCACACACTCACACACTCACTCACACACTCACTCACACACTCACTCACTCACACACTCACTCACACACTCACTCACACACTCACACACTCACTCACACACACACTCACTCACTCACACACACACACACTCACACACTCACTCACACGCTCACACACACACTCACACACTCACTCTCACACACACTCACTCTCTCACACTCACACACTCTCACACACTCAATTCAATTCAATTCAATTCAAGTTTATTTGTATAGCGCTTTTCACAATACACATTGTTTCAAAGCAGCTTTACAGAAAATGCATTTCAAAAATATACATACAAAAATACAGTTAGTTAATCATGAAATTTAGGGCATAACATATCGCCGGCGTTGGGTCGTCTCTTCACAGGCGTTGGGTCGTCTCTTCACAGGCGTTGGGTCGTCTCTTCACAGGCGTCGAGTCGTCTCATCACAGGCGTTGGGGCATCTGAAGTCTCCATGAGAGGCTGGATACATAACTGGAGCTGACGAACTCTATTTGAGTTATAGGGACAGGCGTCCCGAGATAACAACAAAAAGGCAGATGGGAAATAATTAGCGTAGCTGCTGTTCTTAATATGAATGCATTTGATCTGATTTAACTGTAGTATAAAAGGTATGAGATGCATCATGTGAATGCTTGGCTAAAGAGATGCGTCTTTAATCTAGTTTTAAACTGGTAGAGCGAGTCTGAGCCTCGAACAATATCAGGAAGGCTATTCCAGAGTTTAGGAGCTAGATGTGAAAACGCCCTCCCTCCTTTAGTGGACTTAGTTATCCTAGGTACGACCAGAAGCCTCGAATTTAGCGATCTTAAAGAGCGCGATGGATTATATGGCGAAAGAAGATCTCTTAAATACACAGGAGCTAAACCATTTAGGGCTTTATAGGTCAGTAACAATACTTTGTAATTGATACGGAACTTAATAGGTAACCAGTGTAGAGATGATAAAATTGGTGTTATATGATCATATTTTCTTGACCTAGTAAGAACTCTAGCGGCTGCATTTTGGACTAACTGTAGCTTGTTTATTGAGGATGCAGGACAACCAGCTAATAGAGCATTACAGTAATCTAGTCTCGAGGTCATGAATGCATGAACTAACTTTTCTGCATCAGAAACTGATAGCATGTTACGTAGCTTAGCAATGTTTCTAAGGTGGAAAAAGGCTGTTCTTGTGACATTTGAAATATGATTTTCAAAAGACAAGTTGCGGTCTAGTATAACACCCAGGTCTTTTACTGTAGAGGATAAAGTAACAGGACGTCCATCTAGATTAAGGTTGTATTGTAAGAGGTTTTGTGGGCAGTTTTTTGGACCAATCAGTAATACCTCCGTTTTATCTGAATTTAATAGAAGAAAATTACACGTCATCCAATATTTTATATCTTTAACACACTCTGTCATTTTAGATAATTTAGTGTTATCATCTGGTCTAGATGAAATATATAATTGAGTGTCATCAGCATAACAGTGGAAACTTATTCCATGTTTTCTTATAATATTACCAAGTGGCAGCATATAAATTGAGAATAGCAGGGGGCCTAATACAGATCCCTGCGGCACTCCATAATTTACTGACGTTATCTTTGATTTTTCCCCATTTAAATGGACAAAATGGTAGCGGTCTGATAGGTACGATCTAAACCAGCTTAATGCCTGTCCCTGAACACCAGTGTAATTTTGAAGTCGATCTAAGAGTATTTTATGATCTATAGTGTCAAACGCAGCACTAAGATCGAGTAAAACTAGTATTGAGATACAGCCTTGGTCAGAAGCTAAAAGTAAATAATTTGTAATTTTAACCAGCGCAGTTTCTGTGCTATGATGTGGCCTGAATCCTGACTGAAACTTTTCATAGATATCGTTTTCTTGCAAGAAAGAGCACAATTGAGCGGACACAACTTTTTCTAGTATTTTAGACATAAATGGAAGATTTGAAATGGGTCTGTAATTTGCTAGGTTATTTGGATCTAATTGTGGTTTCTTAATAAGAGGTTTTATAACTGCCAGCTTGAATGTTTTTGGAACATGTCCTAAAGATAGAGACGAGTTAATAATATTGAGAAGAGGCTCTTCCACTACAGGTAACACTTCTTTCAGTAGTTTAGTGGGTATTGGATCTAATAAACATGTTGTTGGTTTAGATGCAGTGATAAGTTTATTTAGCTCTTCCTGTCCTATAGTTGTAAAGCGCTGTAGTTGTTCTTGAGGGGCGATAATTGAGGCTGAATCATAAGACGCTGTCAAAGATTGTACATTTACAATTGTGTTTCTGATGCTTTCTATTTTCTCAGTGAAGAAATTCATGAAATCATTACTATTAAAATGTAACGGAATATTTTGTTCAGGTGATGTCTGTTTATTTGTTAATCTAGCCACAGTGTTAAATAAAAACCTTGGATTGTTTTGGTTATTTTCTATTAGTTTGCGGAGATGCTCAGCCCTGGCTGCTTTTAGAGCCTTTTTATAACGTGACATACTGTCTTTCCACGCGATTCTAAAGACCTCTAGATGAGTTTGTTTCCATTTGCGCTCTAAGTTACGAGTTTCTCTCTTGATAACATGCGTAGCACTGTTGTACCATGGTGCTTTAGTTTTCTCTCTAACCTTTTTTAATCTAATTGGTGCAACAGTTTCTAATGTACTAGAGAAAATGGTGCTCATACTGCTAGTCATTTCCTCTAGCTCATCTGTTTGTTTGGGTTCACTGAGGAGCGGAGATAGATCAGGTAAGCTATTCAAGAATCTATCTATAGTAGTTGGAAGGATTGTTCTGCC
>NC_136894.1:242500-320000 GCF_949152265.1 Phoxinus phoxinus
ACCTGTGTAGACATCTGACCTGTGGTGCTGACGGGAGTGGTGACCTCTGACCTGTGGTGACCTCTGACCTGTGGTGACCTCTGACCTGTGGTGCTGAAGGCAGCGGTGACCTCTGACCTGTGGTGCTGAAGCTCGCGGTGGCTCTGGAGCTGCTCAGGTCTCTCAGTCGGCTCTGGATGCTCACGCTGTACCGGGTCGAGGATCTCAGCGCCTGCAGCTGCTCTTCTGCTGCGTTCCCGGACACTTCCATGGTTATTCCAGGGCCTGATGGAGGAAAACAGGAGGGCCATCTTTCAGCAATACTGACTGTCAGTTCAGAACACATTTCAGTATCATTTAGAGTATATGCCGAGACAGTACAGATCTACCGCTTACCTGCGTCTGAGCTGTACACGATGATGTAATGGTCGACGGTCGCCAGGGCGGGTCTCCATAGCAACAGCGCTTTACTGTCGGTGACGTTAATGACCCGCAGGTCCGTTGGAGGATCAGGCACTGAGGGAAGCACATGCGTGAGAGATTACTAACACTGATCCAGGCACCCAGACAGCAACATGGTGTCGGCCCAGATCCGGCCCACATCCACCTGTGCCGCACTCATACAGGGAAGCTGCAATGTTGATGGATGAACGTCTCCAGAATAGTTGGTCTACTACTAGTTTTATGACTTTAATGAATTTCGGCTTGATTTTGTCATCAAGACGTACATTATCAGTTTTTCAGTTCCATGTAAGGCAGCAACTAAACTATTTTGGTGGGTTGAAATGTTGTACAGTATAAAAATAATTGGAAATAAGTTTAGATTAAAAGCATCATTACTACTACTCTTTGTGGTGTGTTTGTAAGGTTGTACTCATGATCAAAAACATTTCATAGAAAGTTTTTGCCCCATTCAGACACTCAGACCAAAAGCAAACTTCCAATTACAGCAGGATAAGGGCCGTGAGGACTCCACGTGTGCCGCATCTGGGCCGTGAGGACTCCACGTGTGCCGCATCTGGGCCGTGTGGACTCCACGTGTGCTGCATCTGGGCCGTGTGGACTCCACGTGTGCTGCATCTGGGCCGTGAGGACTCCACGTGTGCCGCATCTGGGCCGTGAGGACTCCACGTGTGCTGCATCTGGGCCGTGTGGACTCCACGTGTGCTGCATCTGGGCCGTGTGGACTCCACGTGTGCCGCATCTGGGCCGTGTGGACTCCACGTGTGCTGCATCTGGGCCGTGAGGACTCCACGTGTGCTGCATCTGGGCCGTGAGGACTCCACGTGTGCTGCATCTGGGCCGTGAGGACTCCACGTGTGCTGCATCTGGGCCGTGTGGACTCCACGTGTGCTGCATCTGGGCCGTGAGGACTCCACGTGTGCTGCATCTGGGCCGTGAGGACTCCACGTGTGCCGCATCTGGGCCGTGTGGACTCCACGTGTGCCGCATCTGGGCCGTGAGGACTCCACGTGTGCCGCATCTGGGCCGTGTGGACTCCACGTGTGCTGCATCTGGGCCGTGAGGACTCCACGTGTGCCGCATCTGGGCCGTGAGGACTCCACGTGTGCCGC
Source organism: Phoxinus phoxinus (assembly GCF_949152265.1). Taxonomy (NCBI): domain Eukaryota; kingdom Metazoa; phylum Chordata; class Actinopteri; order Cypriniformes; family Leuciscidae; genus Phoxinus; species Phoxinus phoxinus. The sequence goes on from NC_136894.1 coordinate 244,054, forward strand.
ATCTGGGCCGTGAGGACTCCACGTGTGCTGCATCTGGGCCGTGAGGACTCCACGTGTGCCGCATCTGGGCCGTGTGGACTCCACGTGTGCCGCATCTGGGCCGTGTGGACTCCACGTGTGCCGCATCTGGGCCGTGAGGACTCCACGTGTGCCGCATCTGGGCCGTGAGGACTCCACGTGTGCCGCATCTGGGCCGTGAGGACTCCACGTGTGCCGCATCTGGGCCGTGTGGACTCTACGTGTGCCGCATCTGGGCCATGTGGACTCCACGTGTGCCGCATCTGGGCCGTGCGGACTGCACGTGTGCCGCATCTGGGCCGTGAGGACTCCACGTGTGCCGCATCTGGGCCGTGAGGACTCCACGTGTGCCGCATCTGGGCCGTGCGGACTCCACGTGTGCCGCATCTGGGCCGTGAGGACTCCACGTGTGCCGCATCTGGGCCGTGTGGACTCCACGTGTGCCGCATCTGGGCCGTGTGGACTCCACGTGTGCCGCATCTGGGCCGTGAGGACTCCACGTGTGCCGCATCTGGGCCGTGAGGACTCCACGTGTGCCGCATCTGGGCCGTGAGGACTCCACGTGTGCCGCATCTGGGCCGTGAGGACTCCACGTGTGCCGCATCTGGGCCGTGTGGACTCCACGTGTGCCGCATCTGGGCCGTGAGGACTCCACGTGTGCCGCATCTGGGCCGTGTGGACTCCACGTGTGCCGCATCTGGGCCGTGAGGACTCCACGTGTGCCGCATCTGGGCCGTGAGGACTCCACGTGTGCCGCATCTGGGCCGTGAGGACTCCACGTGTGCCGCATCTGGGCCGTGAGGACTCCACGTGTGCCGCATCTGGGCCGTGAGGACTCCACGTGTGCCGCATCTGGGCCGTGAGGACTCCACGTGTGCCGCATCTGGGCCGTGAGGACTCCACGTGTGCCGCATCTGGGCCGTGTGGACTCCACGTGTGCCGCATCTGGGCCGTGAGGACTCCACGTGTGCCGCATCTGGGCCGTGAGGACTCCACGTGTGCCGCATCTGGGCCGTGTGGACTCTACGTGTGCCGCATCTGGGCCGTGCGGACTCCACGTGTGCCGCATCTGGGCCGTGAGGACTCCACGTGTGCCGCATCTGGGCCGTGCGGACTCCACGTGTGCCGCATCTGGGCCGTGCTGTACAACATTTCAACCCACCAAAATAGTTTAGTTGCTGCCTTACATGGAACTGAAAAACTGATAATGTACGTCTTGATGACAAAATCAAGCCGAAATTCATTAAAGTCATAAAACTAGTAGTAGACCAACTATTCTGGAGACGTTCATCCATCAACATTGCAGCTTCCCTGTATGAGTGCTTCTGTAACGATGAGACTCACGGGTGGTCACTGTGTCTGTGATGGAGTCGCTCTCGTCTTCTCCGAGCACCGACGTCACGCTGACCTCGTACGAGGAGCCGGGAGACACCGGAGCGAGATCCAAGCGGAGCGTCTCAGAGTCCACGCTGACAGAGACCGGCTCGCCTGCCGTGTGGCACACACACACACACACACACACACACACACACACACACGCGCGCACACACACACACACACACACACACACACACACACACACACACACACACACACACACACACACACACACACACACACACACACACACACACACACACACACAGGGTACTAATTACATTTCTGTCAGCAGGGTCAGTAACAGGAGGAGCTTAAAGTCCCCATGAAATCAAAGGGGATAATTCTTTTTTTAAATGGAATGTATCAGTTTCTGTAATCTTGAATGAGAATAAGTTCCTCTTGTAGATTATCTTCTCTTCTCTGATGATGTGGGCGGGGCAACCTGTCACTCACATGAGATCAGCCAATAGCAAACCATCCAATCAATTCCCCCCAGACACAATCAAGCCCCGCCCACATGTGTTCTTGCTCCTGAAAAGTTTCACTCAGATATATATGGAAGCTTGTTTCTGCCACAGAATAAAAAATGTTAAAAGATAATTGCCACTTTTTATCTCACAATTGCGAGATATAAAGTCAGAATTGCGTGATATAAACTCACAATTCGTACTTTAAAAGCACGCAATTGCGACTTTATATCACGCAATTCTGAGAAAGTCTGAATTGCGAGATGTAAACTTGCAATTGTGAGATAAAAAGTCTCAATTACCTTTTTTATTTTTTATTCTGTGGCGGAAACAAGTTTCCATAGATATACGGCACAATAGGAAAGAAAAAGCGTTAATCACCAAGCTCAGCATGTAAAACCAATATTATATGAGTTTTACAGTCTTACAATTTATCCAACCCTAAATCATGCAATAATAGCACTGTGGGACCAGTGTTGCCAGATTGGAAATGTCCAGGTATCGCAGAAGCTCAAAATTATCAGATTTGGAAGGAAATTATCGTACACGAGTCAAAAGTACAGAATACAGCTATTTATTTAGACCACCAACTTCTTGACATGACCTTTAAATTACTTTATTGCTAAACTATTGGAAACAACTGCGCTGTGGCAGGAACTTTTTTTTTTCTTGCAAAACATTCAGAGATGACAACTTTGTATACAATATACAAAAGGAACTTTAACTTGTGCTCATAAGAGAGTCATTCTCCACGATGATTGGCTGAGAAGATGTAACGTGAGATGAGACGGAAGACATACGTAACACCACGTTCACGTTCCCCTCACGATCATGACGGTGGATGTAGGATCCACAGCTAGATCAATGAAGCCCTATGATTACAGCGACCACCATTTGAAGTGTCACAAAGTTCTAAAATTATCGTACATTTTGGGATTTTTTCCCTTATTGATCGTACATCGTACAGAGGTAAAAATGATCGCACAAATACGATAATTATTGTACGTCTGGCAACACTGTGTGGGACCCGAGCTGGCAGTGAATGAATGCGACGTGTGTTTCTGATGGGAATTGAGCCTCTAAGGCTGTGTGTGTGTGTACGTTACCTTCTTGTACGTGGGTGTGTGTGATCTTGAATCCGGACACCTTGCTCTTGGGTTTGGCCCAGGACACGGTGAACGAGCTGTCGGTCACATCGCTGAAGACCAGATCAGACGGAGGCTCCGGGCCTGAACGAACATTAAAACAGCTCAGAATCAGAGACGGAGAGACGGAAAGAAAGAGAACAAGTCCTCACAAAAAAGGTCGAGGATAACGGAGAACAACAAATACACCAGAGAAATATAAAGGGAAGAAATGCGAGGGAAAAGATGTAAGGATGAAAACAAAACCAGAATAAAACATTAAGCATTCTCAATTGTCTGGTCTCTGAAGCCCTCACATGAGGCTGTCTACGGGTTATTTCAGGGACAACGTGAGTGTATATATGTGCAGTCGAAACATATACACAGTATATAGGCCAAGGCCTATACAGAGTCCACAGAAACCTGGCTGTTAATGACGGACACGAGATCCTGCACAGAAAACACAAGCATGATATTATGATGCTGCTCATTTCAACCTGGAGAGGAGAAGACCAATGCAGAGACGTAATGAGTGAGGAAGTGAAGGAAACGTTGTGAACAGCCGTCAAGTCATCTCATTAAAGAAGCACAGTGTGTGTGTGTGTTGGCCAACGTGAGCGGTTACGTGAGGCCGAGACTGATGACCACGGCCTTACCCTGGTGAAGAACACATGAAGCTCAGCCTGGGTGAGAGAAGATCAGAGCGGATCAATGTGTGCCGTCATTAGATTATACGTCTGCAGAACATCACTCTGACTGATCCCGCAGTTTGTAAAGATGAACAACATCATGTTTACAGTGATGCAAGCATTTGCCAAGGTTTAAAAGCAGACACGTGTAGCTTGCGTTTCCCTCAAATAAAGGCTTATGTCTGAGAGAACTACAACTCTGGTCAAAATTATTCAAAATTCAACAGCATTTAGCATAAAAATAGCATCCTTATGTGTGGGTTTGCTCAGATCTAGTGAAGTCATCATGCAGGCGGTTTACATGATGTCACACACATGGGATTCATTCACTGATTTGTCTTCATTTTTACAAACAGAAGGGCAGCTGAAATCATGCTGGTAATCGATAGCATGATGCTGTTGTTCACTGGAATATATGAGCAAAATAAACTGTTGCATTGATCAGTAGAAGTTCTCATGTCCGAAATAAAAAGATTCATTAATTATTTTTTTACACTACGCCCGTAATAGTTGTATTTGTATAATCCAATGTTAATGTTAGTTATGAACAGTTGGTTATTTCCAAATGAATGAGACAATGTTAAGGTGAAACTACTCTTTTTTGTTGTTGATGTTGAAGACACACATTTGCCTGACGAGACTGTGTGTGGACGGACACACTGACACACATGACACACTTCATTATTCATCATGCTGGTTTCTGAACTCTTTCCCTGCCAGCGTTTATAAAGAAAAGGTTGCCAGCCTGCACATCATTTTTGATCTTTTCCACAGAACTTTCAAGGCCATAGAATATTTATTGTATGAATATCTGAACATCTCTGTTTAAATTCTAGGCTCATGCTTTCTTTTTATTAACACTTGAATGTGGGTGAGTTTCATAAAAAAGCAACATTTTGAACAGAAATGTTGTAAAGTCTTCATCCGGATGTGATTCAGAGCGATGATCACACACAGATCGAGTCGAAACACCGCAACGCTTCCGTCGTTAACTCTTCACGGTTCAATATTTCATTCTGTAACGTTAGGCAGTTTTGATGTTTAATGTTTGACGATCGTGATATATGTGCGTCAGCAATGCTTCTATCACTGTCTCTTCTTCTCCTGTGTTTTGATCGGGAGATTCTGTTCTCTTTCAGAAGATGTGTGATAGCGCCCCCTACTGTATAACAGTGGAAACACTCTTTAAGAGTCTGTCGGTGGCAGGGAAAGAGTTAATGTGCTGCTCAGTATGTCCACACACACGGTCCACAAAAGACCAAATGCTCAGGGTTAGCACTGAGAACATACATTTATTAACATTTACACACTGCATGAATTTTAATCAAATCTTTGCTTTGATTAAAAGCTCCTGATGGTCAAGAGTGTACGGTACACTGGACAGCATGGGAAGCAACAGTGCTAAGCAGTAAAACTGAAGATATCCACAGCATGTGCACATAGGGTTAGCAGTGTGGGCTTCGGGTTAGAGTACCTGTATGAATGACGAGGTTGTGAGTTTTGGAGCGTAACGAAGGTCCCTTCCCAAAGATGGCCACAGAGTAGCGGGTCCGCGGGCTGAGGTCGGTCATGTGGTGCGAGCGGGCCGACCCCGGGAGAACCGCAGTCCTGTGTCCCACACTCTTCTTGATCTCTGCACTCGGTACACTGGGTTCATGGACTGCAGCTTTTCTCTCGGGTCCTGTTGTCGCATCATCAGCCTCTTCATCTTTTTCCATCTCATCCTTTTCTGTGTTTTCTGGTCCGAGCTCAGTCTGCGTGATTATGAAGTGTTTCCTCTTGTCCTTCGGAGCGGCCCATGTCAGATCTAACCCTGTGGACGAGGCGGTGTTGACCCGCACATGCTCAGCGGAGCCGCTCAGCACATATCCCTGGGTCTCATTATCCGGTTCCATTAGATGGTCTGTGGAAAAGGAGCTATCAGAGTTTCCATGCGGACTGATGTTTGGGCCCGCTCGAGTGGTACCACTGGGTTTTCTTGGGGAAAGTGTGCTGGCGGCCGCATTGGTCCTGTTGATTCCTGCATTCGGTCTGATCCTAACACGAGTGTTATTCCCTTTAGTTAAGGCAGGACTGAATTGGCTGATGGTCCTGTTGTTCCTCATAATGGGTTTTGAAGGAAAAGCTCGTCTCATGGGTCCTCGGGACGGGTGTTGAGGCGGCTCTAGAACGGGCCTTGTGCGGTTCTGAAAAGGATTGACATTGGGTCGACGAGGAAAGGAACCCCTAAAAGGCGTCCGACGAAACGGCATCACATCTGAGGCTTCAATGCCTGTGTTTTTTATTGCAGAGTCTTGTTTCGAGAGGACTTTGACTGGTAATGGAGTTGTGTTCGGGACTTCAGGAGTTGATTCCTGGATTTCTCTCGTGGCTGGAAATCTTGAATTTGACACTCTCGTCTCTTCAAGGGCTTCTTTTGGAAAACCGGAGGCAATGGAACTAGGCCAAGATGGATGCTTCTCTTTTTGAACCTGTGAAGATGATGAAGAGTGCGTCGACCTAAAAAGTGTGTGTTTTGGCCTAGTTGGCGGCCTGGGAATGGACAGGGAAGAAGCCTGGGTAGGGTTTCGTCTCGCTGCTCGTTCTGCTGTTTGTGGATTCCCAGTCTCAGGCCGAGCTGATGTGGAGACGTGAGCAGATGTGCTGGTGAAGGACAGTGTCGTCTCAGGACGTCTCGTTGAATAGGGAGTGGCATTCGCATTATTTTCATCCACCTCTTCATCCAGTTCTCCTTCTTGCTCCTTCACACTCCTCCTGGCCTCAGAAGTCTCCGCTTTAGGGTTAGTCTCGTCCATGTCATCGGCTGTAGATCTGCCCGTCAGAAGCTTGTGTAGCAGCTCGTTTCCGTTTACATGGCCAACTATAACGCTCAGGTTTTTCGACAGCACATTGCCATCGGACATGTTCCCGTGTATCCTCCTGTACCCGACCAAAACCTTCCGGACACATTTTGTCCCATTTATAAAGACTGTCAGGTTTTTTTCTGTAGTGATTGTGGGCTCTTCGGTTGTGAAAGGCAGTGGGGTTGGTGTGTGTTTGTGAACGCTGGATCTCGGGGTCTCGACAGATTCCATTCTAAACATGCTTTCGATGTTTCCCTTCTGAGATCTTGTCTCCGTCATCGTCAGTTCCAATGGTTTGCCACCAGAAACTGGATAAGCCGAGTCGACATTTGGTCTCAGTGTAAACTGTGTTAATGACCGATTTGAAGAAGGCACAACAATTCCCCCTTTCACTCCAATCTGGGAGGAATTGAAATGTTTTGTTCCTGGACTATAAGGTCTCCTTGTGATTTCCGGCTGTGTTCCGGGTTTGGGAAGCATCCCATGCACTCTCACGGGCAGTGGTCTTCTTTGCCCTGGTCTGAGAAGTATGCCTGGTTTGAGTCTGCTGGTATTCCCAGTTCTTTCTGAATTCTCAACCTTTCCTTTAGTCTGGCCGTTCAGCGCTTGCTTTTGCAGGAAGAGTGTTGCGTTTGTGAACCTCGGTGTCTTTTCACTGTTGTGTCCAGGCTCCACGCTCCCCGTCCTCATCCTGGTTTCAGGCACTGAGACATTCCCTAAAGGCACGAATCAAGTGTAAAATTTGGATGAAAAATTAACTCTAAACGGCCACGCTGCAAATAGAAATCCTGTTAATAGAAAAGTGGTGTTAATGCAACAGGTTAAGTCAGTTTTCCAAACGATTCTGGCATTCGCTTTCCAGTAAATGCAGCATCAGGTCCACTTTTAGTCCTATAGAAAACTGGGGAGGTTTTTATTTTCTGCAAGAAAGAAGAAAGGTAAAATCTTCCTGAAGAAATAGAAAATGTGGCATTGCTGGTTAGAGTGAAGGTTGTGTGTGTCGGAGGGAAACATTCTTCACAATAAACCAGAAGAGAAACTGATCCAGTCGTGCACATTCACATGAGGCGCTTCTCTGTTAAACAAAACTCTTAGCCTCGCCACAAATAAAACTCAATTCCAATAGCCTGGGCATTTCCAGAGTGAGGTCACTGGTTTGTAAATATGATTGACTGGCTGGTCTACACACGATCAGCGTGGGGCTCGTCTAACTCACATCATCTGGTGGCTGTAAATGCGTTTAACTCTATGATGACTTTTCCTCGTCCTCTCATTACCTGTTAGTCCTGCTACCATGTACTTGACATGCAAAGGGGATTCATATCCCGACCAAATATCAGCGCTTTCATTAGTCCGTAAAGACCAGCATTTGATTGTCAAAAATCCCCAATTTCTGAATTGTCAGAAACAACGTTTGGTAAAAATATGAACACAATGCAGACATGCATTAAACAAAAGTATGTTTATAAGTGCCCAAGTTGTATGGCTTACTTACGGAGCACAAATGTCATTAATTTAGAAGTCATATTTGTATATTTGTGTGATGTCATTGTGTGATGTCATTGTGTGATGTCATTGTCTGTTGGTCAGTATCGCCCACACCCTTTCTGTTGCTGTTTTCCATCTGCCAATCACTCGTTTGCAAATGAAGCCTTGGTCACAGGGCGAACTAAACACCCAAATCAGATGATCTGCTTTTTTCTTCTGCTTTTTTTTTTTTTTTGCCGAACACACAAAATTCCTTCCATTCCATTTCTACAAAAAGACCTTCTTAAAAGGGTTTCAATGTCATTTACTGGAGAAGCACAAAGACAGAAGATATTAAGTCTTGTTTTCTGAAAAGATTTGTTTGTGCTTTACACAAGAAGGTCCACAACTCTTTATACCTGCTCATGTTAAAGACATTTTGCTTTAATATTTGCTGTAACAAGTTTGAAGTCACACTGCCATGTTCCTCATCGTTCTGTGAGCTGTTAGTCAGAACGCATGTTCAGTTTCTCGCTATAGTGAGAGTGGACTCACCAGGAGTGGCCTGTGCGGTTGCTGGCCGGCTCCGGACACCGTCTCTCTCCGCCACTAATGAGACGTCATACAAGCGCCCCGGTTGCAAGTCCTGGATCCGGGCCGAATCCCTCTCCGGCGTCAGGAACATCTCCGGGAGTCTGCCGGATCCTTCTGTCTGATTGGCTGCTACGGAGAGGACGTACCTGTCAATCTCGCCCAGCGCCTTCTCCCATTGGACAACGACTGATGTGGTGCTCGTCTTCACGACGTGCAGGTCTTTCGGCCCGGAGATCACTGTCCACAAATGAACGAACCTCTAGTTAAAAACCTTCTAGAAAGGCTGTTGCTCTATTCTGCTGTGTTTGCATTGACTCACATGTGGTGAACTGTGTTGTGCTCTCCGTTCCCATCATGCCATCCTTCTCTCCAGTAACACTGACCATATACTCCTGACCGGCGGCCAGTCCGACCTGAGTGTATGTGTCCAGTCTTCCGCTGATCCGGGAGGTGATCTTCTGATCCGTTTCTTTCTGTGGAGAGAGAGAGAGAGAGAGTAACTTGAGAATAAGAACAGGCCAAAACAAACGGCTAAAAACTAATTGCATTAATACTGATATTTGCAGTATGTTGTGTTCCTTATTTAAGGAGAATATGATATTCAGCCTGATGTTCATTTACTGCTGTGATACAAAGAAACTATAGAGGGATTTAATTTATATTCCGCTTCAACATAAACATGAGACTTTGTAAGCATTGTTTGAGTTCATTGCAATAAATGGTGCTCTTCCTCTTCTGTCTCGTTTTCCAGAACAAATATCCAAATATTCTTAAATCAAGACACATTTACTGGAGAAGCTGAAGATATTAAGTCTTGTTTTTTGAAAAATATCATGAAAATGAAGTGAGTTTGTGTTTAAAACAAGAACTAATATCTGTCAGTGGAGTCAGAAACATCATCTAGTTTTGCCTTTGAATGAAGTGTATGTTTCTGACTCCACTGACAGATATTAGTTCTTGTTTTAAACACAAACTCACTTTCTTGATCCATATTACTATCTTAATATCTTCAATCATGTTGCGTCTCCAGTAAACTGATCTTGATTTAAGAATGTTTAGATTTTTATGCTGAAAAACAAGACAGAAACACTGAGAAAAAACATAATTGTTTTTGCAGTTTATGAACCATGACAGTTTTTCCAGCATTAATAATGATCCGTCTGTAACTGAGCCAATCCCGTCTCAGGAAGGGTTAAGGAAGTAAAGAGTTTTCCTGTGGGAATTCCTGCTTGATGACGGAGTTCCTGAGTTACATTTCAGTCATACATTCATTAGCTAAAGGCAGCCAATATTTTACAGATTATTAATCCTAGAGTAATATTTAGCTCATATATTGGCAAAGCCTCTTTCCAGCTCTTTATTAGCTCTGAATTCAGCTTCAGTCCTCATTGCCGGTTCGCTGGAGTTCTCCAGTCTTGCTTATAATGACCGTAATTGGGTCCAGCTGAGAGCCGGTGTGTCTACAGCTTATCTAAAGACACCGAGCAGGTTATTATAGTGTCGGTTATTAATTATTATAGTGTCGGTTATTAATTATTATAGTGTCGGTTATTATAGTGTCGGTTATTATAGTGTCGGTTATTATAGTGTCGGTTATTATAGTGTTGGTTATTAAAGCCAGTGTTGGTTATTGACCGCCGTTGTTGTCCGGCAGCTGTTCTGTGATGTCATCTCTGTTTTTGACCATGTTTACGGTTCCCTAGCAACAAGCATCCCACATCTGTCTCTCCTTCTCTGTAACTTCTGATGGCTTTATTCTTTCCCTGCATGAACTCTCTCTCTCTCTCTCTCTCTCTCTCTCTCTCTCTCTCTCTCTCTCTCTCTCTCTGCTCACTGTCACTTCCTCCTCTTATTCCTCTGATACATCCGTCTAGTTCTCTCCATCGTTCTTACACCCTCACATTCATGTTTTGTGTGGTAGTAATGTGCCTTTTCTACACTTTTTATTGTCTCTTCAGTGTAACTGTTCCTGATAGCATTTCAAACATCTGTTCTTTACTGTTTCCTTTGCTCTCTCTCTCTCTAGTATGTGATGTTATGACGACCAGTGAGCGAAGGCCAATAAACATCAGTTTTATTGTTGTAGGTGTGGTCGCTGATCTGAGTTCGGTCGAGGAATCTGAGGATGTGAACGTTTCTCACAGTTCTGCTGAGAATTACACAGAGTGACTGAGTGACTGCACTTTCTGAGAAATCACATTGGTTTTCATACGGACAGATACTTGTATAGAGGAGAACAAAAGTCTGAGAGCATTAATGAACCTATTTCAACATTTTATAATTTAATACAAACTACATTATTCTGTATGGGATCTGAGTGAAATATTAAATGGAAAATGTACATGAATCTGATAATAGCATTCGCCTCAGTATACTGTGACTGTCACACTTTTGCTTTAATGACACTTTCCTATGATCAGTGTGGCTAATTTGGCTGTTTGATTAGTGACCATGATATAGTACAGGATCTCTAAACCCCCAAAAATTCTGTATTTTTGTGAAATTATGTAACACCGACCAACCAACATACCGACCGACTGACTATCCAACCGACCAACCAACTAACTGACTGACCAACTAACTGACCAACCGACTGACCGACTAACCAACTAACCAACTTAACAACCAACTATCCAACCGACCAACCAACTATCCAACCGACTAACCAACTATCCAACCGACCAACCAACCAACTAACCGACCAACCAACTAACTGACCGACCAACTAACCAACTTACCAGCCAACTATCCAACCAACCAACTAACTCACCGGCCACTTAACCAACTTACCGACCAACTATCCAACCGACCAACCAACTAACTGACTGACCAACTAACTGACCAACCGACCAACTAACCAACCGACCAACTATCCAACCGACCAACCAACTAACTGACTGACCAACTAACTGACTGACCGACTAACCAACTAACCAACTTACCGACCAACTGACTATCCAACCGACCAACCGACCAACCGACCAACCGACCAACTGACTGACTGACCAACTATCCAACTTACTGACCAACCGACTATCCAACCGACCAACCAACTAACTGACCAACCGACTGACCGACTAACCAACTAACCAACTAACCGACCAACCAACTAACTGACCGACCAACTAACCAACTTACCAGCCAACTATCCAACCGACCAACTAACTCACTAACCACTTAACCAACTTACCGACCAACTATCCAACCGACCAACCAACTAACTGACTGACCAACTAACTGACCAACCGACCAACTAACCAACCGACCAACTATCCAACTGACCAACCAACTAACTGACTGACCAACTAACTGACCAACCGACTGACCGACTAACCAACTAACCAACATAACAACCAACTATCCAACCGACCAACCAACCAACTAACCGACCAACCAACTAGTTTTTTCAATACATTTAACAATTTTCCTAAACTCTTAACGCACCAACACATCTAAAACACGCAATTGGCAAAACGGTTAATTTCATGCTCAAAATCACACATTGTAAACTAAACTCCAAAACTAATTTTCAAAATACAATAATACACTAACACAATACACTATGTCTAACAAAACACTGCAAACATGTTTCAAAATCAAATAGTTATTCAAAACACTAACACATGTTCTCTTCCAACAGGAACATTTAGTCAATCATAACACAATGACAAAAAAAACACTAACATCAGCTGAAATGACAGAAACTGCATTATGCTATGTGTCAGGTCTGAGTATATTGTATTGATCATTATATTGTGTTTTGCACTGTAGTTTCTTTTGAAGCCTCTCTACATTTTTGTTTTGTTGGATTTAGTAAATGCATGCATTTAGTTTCTTTTGCAGCAGAAATTCAATACAAAAAAATGAATGACCATCTCAGAGTAGCTTACAGTTTATGAAAAAAAAGAAAAGAAAAAAAAAGAGAGAGACAGAATTCCTGCAGTAAAGACTTTATTTGCAAAAGGACATTACTGTAATCCCTCTCACTTGTCCTGGTACTCGTCTTCCTCTCCCTCGTGCAGGCATTTTTTTCTTTCTTTCTTTCTTTCTTTCTTTCTTTCTTTCTTTCTTTCTTTCTTTCTTTCTTTCTTTCTTTCTTTCTTTCTTTCTTTCTTTCTTTCTTTCTTTCTTTGTGTTGCTCTATACTGTTCCTTTTCCACGAACGATCAGCCCAAAAAGTCCTCTTTTAGAACATATGATCATGCGATTGATCCTCTTTTAGAACATATGATCATGCGATTGAAAGAACCTCAACACCTGAGTGTGCTTTGGAATCAGCTGTAATTTATATATTTGCATAACTTCAATAAGCTGTTTCTCAGTAGCAATGGAATACAATACAGGGCATATATTTGTGTTTCAATTCACAATATGACCGGCTGTTCACTTTGACTTTAGCCTATATAAGTTATGTTTAGAACATGATGTTATCTGTTCTGACATACAGTGTGAAAGCATTTGTAAATTTGACTGTAAAATTACATTGTTTTGGTATCGGTTGAGCTTGTGTGTAAAAGAAGTTCAAGCATTTTAAATTTGTGTTAACTGTATGCATTTTGTGTCAAAGCAACAAGAAATGTGTTAATTGTATAGCCTACAAAGACGGATGTTGTGCTAACCGTGTTAAGAGTTTAGGAAACTTGTTAAATGTATTGAAAAAACTGTCATAGCGATTGTAAAAAACTGTAACTAACTAACTGACAGACCAACTAACCGACCAATCAACTAACCAATTGACCGACCAACTAACCAACCACCTAACTAACTAACTGACATACCAACTAACTAACTAACTGACAGACCAACTAACTAACTAACTAACTAACTGACAGACCAACTAACTAACTAACTAACTGACAGACCAACTAACTAACTAACTGACAGACCAACTAACTAACTAACTAACTGACATACCAACTAACTAACTAACCAATTGACCGACCAACTAACCAACCACCTAACTAACTAACTGACAGACCAACTAACTAACTAACTGACAGACCAACTAACTAACTAACTGACAGACCAACTAACTAACTAACTAACTAACTAACTGACAGACCAACTAACTAACTAACTGACAGACCAACTAACTAACTAACTGACAGACCAACTAACTAACTAACTAACTAACTGACAGACCAACTAACCGACCAATCAACTAACCAATTGACCGACCAACTAACCAACCACCTAACTAACTAACTGACAGACCAACTAACTAACTAACTGACAGACCAACTAACTAACTAACTGACAGACCAACTAACTAACTAACTAACTAACTGACAGACCAACTAACTAACTAACTGACAGACCAACTAACTAACTAACTGACAGACCAACTAACTAACTAACTAACTGACAGACCAACTAACTAACTAACTAACTGACAGACCAACTAACCGACCAATCAACTAACCAATTGACTGACTGACCAATTAACCAACCAACTAACTAACTAACTGACCAACTGACCAGAATCAAGCATTCAAAAGTGCTGTGGTATTAATTTTGCATTACTTTCAGAAACTAGGGATGAACAAATATAAAAAATCTGCCTGATACTAATAAGCCAATGTTTATTTTCATGTTATGGTCAATAACAAATAAATGTTCATTAATTAATCCTACAGTATTTGGCAATTTAAAAAAAATAATAATAATTATAATAATTTTATGCAAAGTTAGGCCTCACAACAATATAGAGAATAAAAGCTGATATTAATTTACCAGTGTTTAAATTATAAATGTATTTCAAGATGAACGTAAAGTGAACATTGGATAATATCAGAGCACATCTAAATGTGAATGCAGGGGAAATGAGCACAGGCAATTACACATCCATTATTAGCGGATATATAAAACATTAACCATATAAAAACATCTCTAATATCGGGCATACGCAGCACGATGCTGACCCGTCACAAACTCCTCGTCAGCGGTGAGCTGTGTGATCAGAGCTGCGGTCAGACTGAAGCGCTTCAAACACTAGTGCATGCAAAGATAAGAGTACCAACATGTTCTCAGCATATTTCTGCATGAACGTCACAGCTTTCTCCACTCATCGACAGCGCTGACATCACCACAGCACGATTACTGCAGGCCATCAAACTCCAGCAGTGCGACTCCCATCACCATTATAACCAGTGCGTGATAAACATCACAGATCAACAGTTGCGTCGCATCACGTTTGCTGTGCACTGAGGTTCACAAACACTGAGATGAAGTTCAATAGCGCTGATGTGGACACGTGTGTGTGTTCTGCGGCTCCCTGTAAAGTGTGTGTTGGTGTGTGTTGGGCTGCAGTGTGCCGAGATGGGCACTAAACACGCAGACGGCTGTAAATCAAAGCAGGCTTTCTGTCCAAAGCACATAGCTTGATTTTCCATTGCCAGATCGAGCTCATTTTATGTCTGTGTAAAAATTAATTTGTTTTTCCTTTGGAAAAGATCCTCGGCCAGATTTGAGTCCGGCTGCTGTGGAGCCGTAACACACGCTCTGTGCCGGACATTATCAGGAGAGGACGAGTGGCGGATTCTCATTTCTGCTGTGAAATAACCTGCAAATGAAGTGAGTGTGTGTTCAAAACAAGAACAAGTATCTGTCAGTGGAGTCAGAAAAATACACTTCATTCAAAGGGGGAAACTAGAATATTAAACTAGACTCCACTGACAGATATTAGTTCTGGTTTTAAACACAAACTCACTTCAGAAAACAAGACTTAATATTTTACATAATTTAGCTTATCCAGTAAATGATTCTTGATTTAAGAATGATTATATCTAACTTGCAGATGTGTGTGTGTTTGTGTGTGTGTGTGTACGTGCCGTACTGGTGAAGCTGATGAGGAAGGTGTGTGTGTGTGTGTGTACGTGCCGTGCTGGTGAAGCTGATGAGGAAGGTGTGTGTGTGTGTGAGTGTGTGTGTGTGTGTCTGTGTACGTGCCGTGCTGGTGAAGCTGATGAGGAAGGTGTGTGTGTGTGAGTGTGTGTGTGTGTGTGTGTGTGTACGTGCCGTGCTGGTGAAGCTGATGAGGAAGGTGTGTGTGTGTGTGTGTGTGTGTGTGTACGTGCCGTGCTGGTGAAGCTGATGAGGAAGGTGTGTGTGTGTGAGTGTGTGTGTGTGTGTGTGTGTGTGTATGTGCCGTGCTGGTGAAGCTGATGAGGAAGGTGTGTGTGTGTGAGTGTGTGTGTGTGTGTGTGTGTACGTGCCGTGCTGGTGAAGCTGATGAGGAAGGTGTGTGTGTGTGTGTGTGTGTGTGTGAGTGTGTGAGTGTGTGTGAGTGTGTGAGTGTATGTGTGTGTGTGTACGTGCCGTGCTGGTGAAGCTGATGAGGAAGGTGTGTGTGTGTGTGTGTGTGTGTGTGTGTACGTGCCGTGCTGGTGAAGCTGATGAGGAAGGTGTGTGTGTGTGTGTGTACGTGCCGTGCTGGTGAAGCTGATGAGGAAGGTGTGTGTGTGTGAGTGTGTGTGTGTGTGTGTGTACGTGCCGTGCTGGTGAAGCTGATGAGGAAGGTGTCGTACTGCACGGCTGCTGGAGTCCAGGACAGTGTGACGGAGGACTCAGAGATGTTTCTGGTGCTGAGACGAGACACGGCCGCCAGCGCTGGAGAAAACACACACATACACACTTACTATCCCATTCAAAGAAGCACCTGCAGTGCTGTGTGTCCCATTACTGCTGTATTCATTCCCTAACAGCACTTATATAGACATTTCAACATCTATAAAGGTGCTATTTAAAGTGTCTGTTAAGCTGATCTATCTACAGTTTTAAACTCTTAAAGGCTGTAAACGACTGAAACATTTGGTGGCGCCAGAGAGTTCCAGCTGAGGCTCTGTATGCGCTGTGGTGAATGTTCAGACGGTCCTCTATCTGTGTGCTTTGCATGCAGAGAGTTTTTAATACATTTTATTGTTATGTTACAGCCTTATTCCAAAATGTATTAAATGCATAATTTTCCTCAAAATTCTACAAGCAAAACCCCATAATGACAACGTGAAAGAAGTTTGTTTGAAATCTTTGCAAATTTAAAAAAGAAAACATTACGTGTACATAAGTATTCACAGCCTTTGCTCAATACTTTGTTGAAGCACCTTTGGCACCAATTACAGCCTCAGGTGTTTTTGAGTATGATGCTGCAAGTTTAACTATTTTTGGGCAGTGTCTCCCATTCTTCTTTGCAGAACCTCTCGAGCTCCATCAGGTTGGATGGGGAACGTCAATGCACAGCCATTTCCAGATCTCTCCAGAGATGTTCAATCGGGTTTGAGTCTGGGCTCTGGCTGGGCCACTCAAGGACATTCCCAGAGTTGTCCCGGAGCCAGTCCTCTGTTATCTCTGCTGTGTGCTGAGGGTCGTTGTCCTGTTGGAAGATGAACCGTCGCCCCAGTCTGAGGTCCAGAGCAGGTTTTCACCAAGGATGTCTCTGTACGAGTCTCCCAGTTCCTCATCTTTCCCTCGATCCTGACGAGTCTCCCGGTTCCTCATCTTTCCCTCGATCCTGAAGAGTCTCCTGGTTCTTAATCTTTTACTCAACCCTGACTAGTCTCCCAGTTCCTCATCTTTCCCTCGATCCTGACGAGTCTCCCAGTCCCTCATCTTTCCCTCGATCCTGACTAGTCTCCCTGTTCCTCATCTTTCACTCGATCCTGACTAGTCTCCCAGTTCCTCATCTTTCCCTCGATCCTGACGAGTCTCCCAGTCCCTCATCTTTTACTCGATCCTGACTAGTCTCCCAGTCCCTCATCTTTCACTCGATCCTGACTAGTCTCCTGGTTCCTAATCTTTTACTCGACCCTGACTAGTCTCCCAGTTCCTCATATTTCCCTCGATCCTGACTAGTCTCCTTGTTCCTCATCTTTCCCTCGATCCTGACGAGTCTCCCAGTCCCTCATCTTTTACTCGATCCTGACTAGTCTCCCAGTCCCTCATCTTTCACTCGATCCTGACTAGTCTCTTGGTTCCTAATCTTTTACTCGACCCTGACTAGTCTCCTGGTTCCTCATCTTTCCCTCCATCCTGACGAGTCTCCCAGTCCCTCATCTTTCCCTCGATCCTGACTAGTCTCCCAGTCCCTCATCTTTCACTCGATCCTGACTAGTCTCCTGGTTCCTAATCTTTTACTCGACCCTGACTAGTCTCCCAGTTCCTCATATTTCCCTCGATCCTGACTAGTCTCCTGGTTCCTAATCTTTTACTCGACCCTGACTAGTCTCCTGGTTCCTCATCTTTCACTAGATCCTGAAGAGTCTCCAGGTTCCTTATCTTTCCCTCGACCCTTACTAGTCTCCCGGTTCCTCATCTTTCACTCGATCCTGACTAGTCTCCCAGCCCCTCATCTTTCCCTCGACCCTGACTAGTCTCCCAGTCCCTCATCTTTCCCTCGATCCTGAGTAGTCTCCCAGTTCCTCATCTTTCACTCGATCCTGACTAGTCTCCCAGTCCCTCATCTATCCCTCGATCCTGACTAGTCTCCCAGTTCCTCATCTTTCACTCGATCCTGACTAGTCTCCCTGTTCCTCATCTTTCCCTCAATCCTGACTAGTCTCCCAGCCCTTCATCTTTCCCTCGACCCTGACTAGTCTCCCAGCCCCTCATCTTTCCCTCGATCCTGACTAGTCTCCCAGTCCCTCATCTTTCCCTCGACCCTGACTAGTCTCCCAGTTCCTCATCTTTCACTCGATCCTGACTAGTCTCCCAGTCCCTCATCTTTCCCTCGATCCTGACGGGTCTCCCAGTTCCTCATCTTTCCCTCGACCCTGACTAGTCTCCCAGCCCCTCATCTTTCCCTCGACCCTGACTAGTCTCCCTGTTCCTCATCTTTCACTCTATCCTGACTAGTCTCCCAGTCCCTCATCTTTCCCTCGACCCTGACTAGTCTCCCTGTTCCTCATCTTTCACTCTATCCTGACTAGTCTCCCAGTCCCTCATCTTTCCCTCGACCCTGACTAGTCTCCCAGCCCCTCATCTTTCACTCGATCCTGACTAGTCTCCCGGTTCCTCATCTTTCCCTCAACCCTGACTAGTCTCCCTGTTCCTCATCTTTCCCTCGATCCTGACTAGTCTCCCTGTTCCTCATCTTTCCCTCGATCCTGACTAGTCTCCCGGTTCCTCATCTTTCCCTCAACCCTGACTAGTCTCCCTGTTCCTCATCTTTCCCTCGACCCTGACTAGTCTCCCTGTTCCTCATCTTTCCCTCGATCCTGACTAGTCTCCTGGTTCCTCATCTTTCCCTCGATCCTGACTAGTCTCCCTGTTCCTCATCTTTCCCTCGATCCTGACTAGTCTCCCAGCCCCTCATCTTTCCCTCAACCCTGACTAGTCTCCCTGTTCCTCATCTTTCACTCTATCCTGACTAGTCTCCCAGTCCCTCATCTTTCCCTCGACCCTGACTAGTCTCCCAGTCCCTCATCTTTCCCTCGATCCTGACTAGTCTCCTTGTTCCTCATCTTTCCCTCGATCCTGACTAGTCTCCTGGTTCCTCATCTTTCCCTCGATCCTGACTAGTCTCCCTGTTCCTCATCTTTCCCTCGATCCTGACTAGTCTCCCGGTTCCTCATCTTTCCCTCGATCCTGACTAGTCTCCCAGCCCCTCATCTTTCCCTCAACCCTGACTAGTCTCCCTGTTCCTCATCTTTCACTCTATCCTGACTAGTCTCCCAGTCCCTCATCTTTCCCTCGACCCTGACTAGTCTCCCTGTTCCTCATCTTTCCCTCGATCCTGAGTAGTCTCCCAGCCCCTCATCTTTCCCTCGACCCTGTCTAGTCTCCCTGTTCCTCATCTTTCCCTCGATCCTGACTAGTCTCCCAGCCCCTCATCTTTCCCTCAACCCTGACTAGTCTCCCTGTTCCTCTTCTTTCACTCGATCCTGACTAGTCTCCCTGTTCCTCATCTTTCCCTCGATCCTGACTAGTCTCCTGGTTCCTCATCTTTCCCTCGATCCTGACTAGTCTCCCTGTTCCTCATCTTTCCCTCGATCCTGACTAGTCTCCCTGTTCCTCATCTTTCACTCGATCCTGACTAGTCTCCTGGTTCCTCATCTTTCCCTCGATCCTGACTAGTCTCCCTGTTCCTCATCTTTCCCTCGATCCTGACTAGTCTCCCGGTTCCTCATCTTTCCCTCGATCCTGACTAGTCTCCCAGCCCCTCATCTTTCCCTCAACCCTGACTAGTCTCCCTGTTCCTCATCTTTCACTCTATCCTGACTAGTCTCCCAGTCCCTCATCTTTCCCTCAACCCTGACTAGTCTCCCTGTTCCTCATCTTTCCCTCGATCCTGAGTAGTCTCCCAGCCCCTCATCTTTCCCTCGACCCTGACTAGTCTCCCTGTTCCTCATCTTTCCCTCGATCCTGACTAGTCTCCCAGCCCCTCATCTTTCCCTCAACCCTGACTAGTCTCCCTGTTCCTCATCTTTCACTCGATCCTGACTAGTCTCCCAGCCCCTCATCTTTCACTCGATCCTGACTAGTCTCCTAGTTCCTCATCTTTCACTCGATCCTGACTAGTCTCCCAGCCCCTCATCTTTCACTCGATCCTGACTAGTCTGCAGAATGGCTGCAGAAATGTTTCTGTACCCTTCTCCAGATCTCTGCCTCATTACAATCCTGTCTCAGAGCTCTACAGACAATTCCTTGGACTTCATGGCTTGGTTTGTGCTCTGACATGCACTGTTAACTGTGGACCTTATATAGACAGGTGTGTGCCTTTCCAAATCATGTCCAGTCAACTACAATCAAGTTGTAGAAGAATCTCAAGGACGATCGGTGGAAACTGGATGCACCTGAGCTCAATTTTGAGATTTTTGCTAACCTTTACATAAACAAGAAAAAATGTCACATACTGTGATGTTGAAAGAAAACATTAGAACATAGAACAACTATGAACCCAGCAAACAAAAATAATAATATAAATAATAAACTAATAATGTTTTGCTAATGTTCCCATTAAGTTATGAAAACGTTATTTCTGAAAATGTTATTTCTGAGCGGGCCTTTGTCTGGGCAGACACTCTGAGAGATTTAGCTATAATTTCGGTAGTAATACAGTATATTCACAGTGCATCACTCACCGGTGTTGCAGTTCTCCCCTGTAAACCCAGACTGGCACTCGCTGCAGTCGGGCCCCGTGAAGCCCCGTCGACACACACACCGGCCCCTCACACACCGGCCCCGGTCACTGCAGCTGTTCGGGCAGGTTTTGCTGGAGCAGTCCTGACCGGAGAAGCCCACGTCACACACACACTTCCCATCCACACACCTGCCTTTGCTATTGCAGTTACTGGGACAGGCCTGGGACGAGCAGTCCGGACCCGTGAAGCCACTCTCACACACACACTGTCCGTTCACACACCGGCCCCGGTCACTGCAGTCTCCAGGACACGATCTGGACGAGCAATCCGGACCCGTGAAGCCACTCTCACACACACACTGTCCGTTCACACACTGGCCCCGATCACTGCAGTCTCCAGGACACGATCTGGATGAGCAGTCCGGACCCGTGAACCCGCTCTCACACACACACCTGCCGTTCACACACCTGCCTTTGCTATTGCAATTACTAGGACAGGCCTGGGATGAGCAGTCCGGACCTGTGAAGCCGCTCTCACACACACACCTGCCGTTCACACACCTGCCTTTGCTATTGCAATTACTAGGACAGGCCTGGGATGAGCAGTCCGGACCTGTGAAGCCGCTCTCACACACACACTGTCCGTTCACACATCGGCCCCGATCACTGCAGTCTCCAGGACACGATCTGGACGAGCAGTCCGGACCCGTGAAGCCGCTCTCACACACACACTTCCCATCGACACACTGTCCTCGATTGCTGCAGTCATCAGGACATGTTTTCACAGAGCAGTCCTGACCTACGAATCCAGAGTCACACACACATTTCCCATTCACACACCGGCCGCGGTTTTTGCAGTTCTCCGGACATGTTTTCCCAGAGCAGTCCGGCCCAGAGAAGCCTGGATCACACACACACTGTCCGTTCACACACCGGCCCCTGTCACTGCAGTCTCCAGGACAGTCCGGGACACTGCAGTCCGGCCCGCTGAATCCTGGGAAACACACACACTTCCCGTCCACACACCGGCCCTGGTCACTGCAGTCATCGGGACACTCGTCGGTCTCGGGACGACCGGTGGTGCAGACCGAACCTGTGGAGCAACAACAGTACATTACAGAACCAATGCTGAATAATGAATGAAGCTGGAATCCTATTCTGAAAAGTAAACAAAAAAAATTAGGAAAGTCTGTTTATCTGGGAGGATCTCATTTGATTAGAACTGAATATCTTCTATAGGGATCCTTTAGGATTGGATTCTATGACGGTCTTCGCAAACATGATCATATTACGCCAATCCTAGCATCACTTCACTGGCTGTCAGTTCGCTTTAAGGTTGTCCAAATTCTCCTGTAGGAGATATAGTCTGAGATAGGTCTGGGATCGGTCTGGGATCGGTCTGGGATGGTTGTGGGATGGGTCTGGGAATGGTCTGGGATCGGTCTGAGATAGGTCTGAGATCGGTCTGGGATCGGTCTGGGAAGGTTGTGGGATGGGTCTGGAAACGATCTGGGATCGGTCTGAGATAGGTCTGGGATTGGTCTGGGATTGGTCTGAGATAGGTCTGAGATCGGTCTGGGATCGGTCTGGGATGGTTGTGGGATGGGTCTGGGAATGGTCTGGAATCGTTCTGAGATAGGTCTTGGATCGGTCTGGGATCGGTCTGGGATGGTTGTGGGATGGGTCTGGAAACGATCTGGGATCGGTCTGAGATAGGTCTGGGATTGGTCTGGGATTGGTCTGAGATAGGTCTGAGATCGGTCTGGGATCGGTCTGGGATGGTTGTGGGATGGGTCTGGAAACGATCTGGGATCAGTCTGAGATAGGTCTGGGATTGGTCTGAGATAGGTCTGAGATCGGATCGGTCTGGGATCGTTGTGGGATGGGTCAGGGAACGGTCTGGGAAGGGTCTGGGAAAGGTCTGGGAATGGTCTGGAATGGGTCTGGGAAAGGTTTGGGAACCGTCTGGGATGGGTATGGAAACGATCTGGGATCGGTCTCCTTCAGGAAGGCTTCACCTTTGCTCTGCTGGGAGGAACAGCATCCGTCCGGACCTCCACATTTCTCCCTCAGATCTGACACTTCCTTCTCCAGTCTTTCCATACGCTCCCGCAATGCTGCGAAGTCCAGCTCGCACTGACAGCCGGAGCCCGAGCCGGACACCAGCCGGATCCGATGGGTCAGGACCAGAGGAGACCCAGGCTCCAGGAGCATCTCTTTCTCTCCGGACCCGTCCTGAACACATGTGTCCGAGACAATGACCTTCACCGGCTGGGATCTGAGATCCTGAGCTCCCGATGAGAGGACCGGAGGAGGCAGGAGCAGGAACGCCAACACAAACGCCATGTTTAAGAGGAACATCTCCAAAACCAATGGATAATGTGTTGTTCGTAAACGACAAGGTCTTTTATTATACTCAGATCAGCACTCAAACCATTTATGTCAGCACTCAAACCGCGGATGTCTAACTCTTCTTCTCTCCAAGCGTCTGTCCGTCCTGTTTCAAACAAACAGAATTTCAGGTTAGACATTCACCATATATGTGTGTACAGTTGAAGTCGATATTAAAACCCATTTTACTTCCCAGTTTCAGGATGGTTTTTGCAAAGTTTTTTGAAACTATTGAAAGTCATTTCAGAGCCAATTTAATTTTGATGTAAGATTTCAAAGACAAACTTCTTTTCGATGAATGACACATAATGAGAGCAGGAACATATTAAGAGAGTAAACAGTGTCTACGTTAATTCCATGATGACTTTAAATAACACTGTCAGTGTCCTGAGAAGTTGCAGTGTCTGCCAGATCAAACCAAGGAACGTAAATTTCACAATCTTTTCCTGCTAAAAATTAATTTAAACAGCTAAAATTGCCAGCCCATACGGAAATGTAATATATGACATATATGTCCCTATATCGCTAGTGACGCCGTCATATATGCTAAATATAAGACAATATATTGCTATCACATATATACATATCTCTACATATATGTTGATATAGGTTTTAACATATATAAATTTGCCATATTAAATGAGTATATTGACATATATTAATATGATGTATATGATTACTATTTATATAATACTGTATGTTTTGACCATATATGTCACCGATATGTTTAATTTATATATGCCAAACTATTTACTATTTAACTATTTATTTCAAGTCTACATATCAAGTCTACATATCCACATTTCATTTCAATTTCTATCTCATTTTCGAATCTTTTATAAATAAAATTTATATTTTATTATTATTTTACCTCTTCTTGACCAGCTCATAAAAACAAAACAAATACTACACAAATTCTATTTGAAAACTGATAATTATATATGTGATGTATATAAAAAACCCCACTATTATACATACATAAAATATATGGGCTGGTTTTATGTCAATTGTTCCACTTTCTAATAGGTTTTATTACACTCTAAAAAATGCTGGGTTGTTTTAACCCAAGTTTGGGTCAAATATAGACGAACCCAACCATTGGGTTTAAAAATGTAATTAAAACATGTAAACCAATAGTTGGGTTTGTCCATATTTGACCCAAACTTGGGCTGAAATAACCCAGCATTTTTTAGAGTGTATGGGCATATATATTTTATATATGTGGATATATTTAATATATATACATTTCATATGTGTACATATATTACATTTCCGTATGCCAGTGAGCCGCAGTTCTGATAGCAGTGACTTTACCTGTGAAAATAAAGAGGAAAACAAGAACTATGAAACTGTTGTGTTTGGACAGGATTTCATACCATATACTGCAAAACATGACGTTCTTCCTCAGCGTTTCTGTCTCGTTTTCCAGCACAAATATCGAAACATTCTTAAATCAAGACACATTTACTGGAGAAGCAACATGACGGAAGATATTAAGCCTTGCTTTCTGAAAAAAAATCAAGAAAATTAAGTGAGTTTGTGCTTAAAACAAGAAAAATATCTGTCAGTGGAGTCAGAAGAATCATCTAGTTTTCCCTTTGAATGAAGAGAATGTTTCTGACTCCTCTGAGAGATACTTGTTCTTGTTTAAAGCACAAACCCACTTCATTTTCATGATTTTTTTTATGATCTTCAATCATTTTTATTCTCCAGTAAATGTATCTTGATGTAAGAATGTAGATATTTGTGCTGGAAAACGAGACAGAAACACAGAGGAAGAACACTTTTTTAGCAGGACGTTTAATTGCTCTAACAAGCATGTGAGATAAAGTTGATACTTGAAATGAACTTGATAAGGTGAACTGTAAAACCTCTGTCTGTCCAGATAGTTCATGTCATTGGTTGAGTCTTTCCGTACAACAACGTTCTAGTGCTTAACAAACACATCCGGCTTCTCAACCACGTTGATTCAACAATATAGAACTGAGATCTTTAAAAAACATTTTTAACAGATTGTGCTTGAGCACATGTTAGAAGAAACTGGAGAACATACTGTGGCAATCTCTGTGATAACGACGGACGTTTGCTGACAGTGAATCTTAAGCTGAGGAAGGAGAACACCACAGTTCAGCTACAGTTCCTCCTGTGTGGTTTGAGTCAGACTCGTGTCCCTCTTCATGGTCAGTTTAAACATCAGTAAAACACCAACACTCGCCTGGCATCTGCTCAGAGGACAATCTGCAGCCCTTCTCAGCGGTGATGATGATGATGATGATGATGATGGTGATGATGAGCAACACAAGCGTGGAGCTGACGGGAACATCACATTACGCCTCAGGACTGAACGATCATAAAGATACAAGGCTGATGGGGAACGAGCCGTGAGCTTTGGAGACGAAGGCTGGAATTGGCAGAGGATTCATGTCTTCTGCTTTTGTGATTATCACGGTTTCAAAACCATCAATAAAAGCAGCTCTTATCTCATTAATATTCATAAACATAAATCTGTGCGATTTCACAAACAGACATTACATCATTTGTGTTACAGGGTGGTTACTAAATGTGTTAAAAATTATTTTCGTTAATTGAAATACACGTTGTTAATGTTTTGATCCCAAGCGACTGACATTGCAGTGAATGTAAACACTTGATCAGCTCATGGCTTGACTCTCTTCATCCACCGCTCTTCATCATCCGCCGCTCTTCTTCATCCGCCGCTCTTCATCATCCGCCGCTCTTCATCATCCGCCGCTCTTCATCATCCGCCGTTCTTCTTCATCCGCCGCTCTTCATCATCCGCCGCTCTTCTTCATCCGCCGCTCTTCATCATCCGCCGCTCTTCATCATCCGCCGTTCTTCTTCATCCGCCGCTCTTCATCATCCGCCGCTCTTCTTCATCCGCCGTTCTGCTCACTGAGGCTGTGGTTCGTGTGCTGAAGGGTTTTACGGTTCAGCGTCTGTAAAACTGCTTTTAAACAGCATGTATTGTGAAACACACATAAAACTGACTGTTGAATATTTCAGCGATTGCGTCTTTGATTATTCTTCCTTCCATCTCATCATCTCATCATCTCATAATTTCCCTTCATTAACAAACGCCATCATCAATTTACCCTCGACTCTCTCGAATCTCTCGAATCTCTTCAGGACTGCTCTTTATCTGTCCAGAAGTCAGAAGCCCCAGAACTCATGCGGATCGTCTAGACGGACTGTAATAAGCTGCACATTCTGGTAATAAAAGTGTAATAGCCGGAGATCACATGATCACGATGTGAAGCTGCGATTGAGATTCAATCCAAACCTCAGAAGAGCGTCTGCACATCATCTCTCCGAGCCATTTAAACATATTACAGCCAAACTACTCAACAGAACTATACACTGTGAAAAATTACATGATCCATAAGTTATGACAGCATATGTTAAAAAAATTAACTCATCAAAATAAGTTAAGCCATTTTCAACTTTTTTTATATAAGTTATACTGTACAAGATGTGACTAATGTTTAAGTCAGTAATGTAATTTACTGTAATCAAAAGAACAGCATTTATTTGAAATAAAAGCTTTTGTAACATTATAAATGTCTTTATGTCACAAACTACACTGACGGCTCACTGCTGACCCGACACGTGTGGATATGATCTGCAGAGGACAGATGTGCAGCGCTCGTGGAACATCGAGATTAGTGCAGTTAGTGATCATCAGCGCAGGAATCAGAGGGTTAATATCCAGCGGCAGTGTTATCAGATGAAGGACAGAGAAGAAGATTTACCTGCAGATCCGCTGATGTTCTCCACACACTCCTGTCCGTCGCTGCTCCTCACGGATCTGGGGAACTCCTGACTGACCGGGAAGAAAGAGGAGAGAGGAGAGGAGAGAGGGAGAGAGAGAGAGAGAGAGAAGAGAGAGAGAGAGAGGAGAGAGGAGAGGAGAGAGGGAGAGAGAGAAGAGAGAGAGGGGGGGGGGGGAGAGGGAGAGAGAGAGAGAGAGAGAGAGAGAAGAGAGAGAGAAAGCAGTCAAATTTCCTCATACTTGAAGAATGTGTCCTCTCTCTCTCTCTCTCTCTCTCCCCCCCCCCATCTCTCTCTTTCTCTCTCTCTCTCTCCCTCTCCCCCCCCCTCTCTCTCTCTCTCCTCTCTCCCTCTCCCCCCTCTCTCTCTCTCTCTCCTCTCCCCCCCCCCCCTCTCTCTCTCTCTCCTCTCCCCCCCCCCTCTCTCTCTCTCTCTCTCTCTCTTCTCTCTCTCTCTCTCTCTCTCTCTCCTCAGCTTCACTGATGTAACTCTATGTGCTTTACTGGTCCCTGCTGGGCGGATCATTTCGATGGAAAACATCTGATTTTGTAGATATTTTGAATGACCAGTCGAATGTTTTATGCCTTTGAACTCACGTCTGGATATTCGTTGGCCTTTTTAAACCCTGTTTGTGTGTTAATTTACCATCGTCTCACATGAACACACGGTCCTGATTACTCCTGACCTCAGTTTGCTTCAGGACAGAAACATCGTTCAATATTTAAGTTCCTCTTAAACTGCAGCTGTGGGAACAAAATCTCAAATAAATACATAATAATCTGCTATGAAAAAAATATATCTCACGCACACCACGACAGAGTCACAGCACTGCAGAATATGTGTTCAACATTTCATTTAAATTATTTAAATACATCATCAATATTACATTTAAAAGTGCAGCATATGCATTGCAAAATTAAATAAAAGGTGTCTTACTTAAATCTTGCTTTTTCTTTCTTTTTTTTAACATTCTTAAATCATGATATATTTACTGGAGAAAATAAATAAATAAAGATATTAAAATGAATCAAAATGAAGTGAGTTTGTGCTGAAAACAAGAACAAATAGTCTTGAATAGTCAGAAAAATAGTCTTGTTTTCTCTTTGAATGAAGTTTATTTTTCTGACACACACACACACACACACACACACACACACACACACACACACACACACACACACACACACACACACACACACACACACACACACACACACACACACACACACACACACGTTCTTGTTTGATCATAAACTCACTTCAGTTTCATGTTTTTTCTCAGTAAACAGAATTAATATCTTCAGTAATTTTGTTTCTCCGGTAAATCTTGATTTAAGAATGTTTGGATATTTGAGCTGAACACCCAGACGTATCTTGTTTATCAGAAGACTTCAGGAAGAGCATCAGTTTTTGCAGTTTGAGTATTTATCGATCATGTACTATAAAGTGCAAAATTCTAATTCTCACATTCACATATTTGTCAGAAGCTTTTATCAAAAGTGACATACAGCATATTCAACAATATTTCTCCTCTCCCTATAGATCTCTAACAACATGTTTCTGTAGTTTAGTTGCCATAGTTACTCATTTGTTGATTTGTTAGTCCCACCTGCTCCTTGTTCTCCCTCGGTCAGTGTATTTCCATGTTCTTGAGTTTCAGAGTTGTTGTTTTTGTCATTTAATAAAGATAATAGTTTGCACATAGAGCCAGACTTCAGCTGTCCGTGAGAGTCACATCAGTTTGTGGATCTTTCCGTCCTCCTCCATCTTTCCCACACACACTCTTTTCTCAAGCCGAGTGTGACGTCAGTCAGTGATGCTCGTGTACACCCACAGAACGAGTGAAAGGTCAGGGTTTCAATGGCGGTCAGTGTTCAGATGTTTCAACACTTTCCTGAATCCCGGTTTAATGTGTGACTCAGCAATAATCCAGCCGTCGGCAGCAAACATTCAGACATCTCTAAAACATTGATCTGTCGGAGCGGCTAGAACTGTTTATCTTTCACAAAATAAAGTTTTCTCTTAAAACTGTGTCGTGTAAGCAGCCCTTGAGTTAATAGCTAATGATTTTTACTAACCCTTTATCTGGACAATAGCTTTACTCTCGAGCTGCTGTACAGCAGAAACACTCTCTGTTACTGTAATCTCCTGTTACTGTAATCTCCTGTCACTGTAATCTCCTGTTACTGTAATCTCTGTTACTGTAATCTCTTTTACTGTAATCTCTGTTACTGTAATCTCTGTTACTATAATCTCCTGTTACTGTAATCTCCTGTTACTGTAATCTCTGTTACTGTAATCTCCTGTTACTGTAATCTCTGTTACTGTAATCTCCTGTCACTGTAATCTCTGTTACTGTAATCTCTGTTACTGTAATCTCCTGTTACTGTAATCTCCTGTCACTGTAATCTCCTGTTACTGTAATCTCTTTTACTGTAATCTCTGTTACTGTAATCTCTGTTACTATAATCTCCTGTTACTGTAATCTCCTGTTACTGTAATCTCCTGTTACTGTAATCTCCTGTTACTATAATCTCCCGTTACTGTAATCTCCCGTTACTGTAATCTCCCGTTACTGTAATCTCCTGTTACTGTAATCTCCTGTTACTGTAATCTCCTGTTACTGTAATCTCCTGTCACTGTAATCTCCTGTTACTGTAATCTCCTGTTACTGTAATCTCCTGTCACTGTAATCTCCTGTTACTGTAATCTCTTTTACTGTAATCTCTGTTACTGTAATCTCTGTTACTATAATCTCCCGTTACTGTAATCTCCCGTTACTGTAATCTCCTGTTACTGTAATCTCCTGTCACTGTAATCTCCTGTTACTGTAATCTCCTGTTACTGTAATCTCCTGTCACTGTAATCTCCTGTTACTGTAATCTCTTTTACTGTAATCTCTGTTACTGTAATCTCTGTTACTATAATCTCCTGTTACTGTAATCTCCTGTTACTGTAATCTCCTGTTACTGTAATCTCCTGTTACTATAATCTCCTGTTACTGTAATCTCCCGTTACTGTAATCTCCTGTTACTGTAATCTCCTGTTACTGTAATCTCCTGTTACTGTAATCTCCTGTCACTGTAATCTCTGTTACTGTAATCTCCTGTTACTGTAATCTCCTGTCACTGTAATCTCCTGTTACTGTAATCTCTGTTACTGTAATCTCTGTTACTGTAATCTCTGTTACTATAATCTCCTGTTACTGTAATCTCCTGTTACTGTAATCTCTGTTACTGTAATCTCCTGTCACTGTAATCTCCTGTTACTGTAATCTCTGTTACTGTAATCTCCTGTTACTGTAATCTCTGTTACTGTAATCTCCTGTCACTGTAATCTCTGTTACTGTAATCTCTGTTACTGTAATCTCCTGTTACTGTAATCTCTGTTACTGTAATCTCCTGTTACTGTAATATCTGTTACTGTAATCTCCTGTTACTGTAATCTCTGTTACTGTAATCTCCTGTTACTGTAATCTCCTGTCACTGTAATCTCCTGTTACTGTAATCTCTGTTACTGTAATCTTTGTTACTGTAATCTCTGTTACTGTAATCTCCTGTTACTGTAATCTCCTGTTACTGTAATCTCTGTTACTGTAATCTCCTGTTACTGTAATCTCTGTTACTGTAATCTCCTGTTACTGTAATCTCCTGTCACTGTAATCTCCTGTTACTGTAATCTCTGTTACTGTAATCTCCTGTTACTGTAATCTCTGTTACTGTAATCTCCTGTCACTGTAATCTCTGTTACTGTAATCTCTGTTACTGTAATCTCCTGTTACTGTAATCTCTGTTACTGTAATCTCCTGTTACTGTAATATCTGTTACTGTAATCTCCTGTTACTGTAATCTCTGTTACTGTAATCTCCTGTTACTGTAATCTCCTGTCACTGTAATCTCCTGTTACTGTAATCTCTGTTACTGTAATCTTTGTTACTGTAATCTCTGTTACTGTAATCTCCTGTTACTGTAATCTCCTGTTACTGTAATCTCTGTTACTGTAATCTCCTGTTACTGTAATCTCTGTTACTGTAATCTCCTGTTACTGTAATCTCCTGTTACTATAATCTCTGTTACTGTAATCTCCTGTTACTGTAATCTCCTGTCACTGTAATCTCCTGTTACTGTAATCTCTGTTACTGTAATCTCCTGTCACTGTAATCTCTGTTACTGTAATCTCTGTTACTGTAATCTCCTGTTACTGTAATCTCCTGTGATCTCTGTAATCTCCTGTTACTGTAATCTCCTGTTACTGTAATCTCCTGTGATCTCTGTAATCTCCTGTTACTGTAATCTCCTGTTACTGTAATCTGTTACTGTAATCTCCTGTCACTGTAATCTCCTGTCACTGTAATCTCTGTTACTGTAATCTCCTGTCACTATAATCTCTGTTACTGTAATCTCTGTTACTGTAATCTCTGTTACTGTATTCTCCTGTCACTGTAATCTCTGTTACTGTAATCTCTGTTACTGTAATCTCCTGTTACTGTAATCTCCTGTTACTGTATTCTCCTGTCACTGTAATCTCTGTTACTGTAATCTCCTGTTACTGTAATCTCCTGTTACTGTAATCTCTGTTACTGTAATCTCCTGTTACTGTAATCTCCTGTTACTGTATTCTCCTGTCACTGTAATCTCTGTTACTGTAATCTCATGTCACTGTAATCTCTGTTACTGTAATCTCTGTTACTGTAATCTCTGTTACTGTAATCTCCTGTTACTGTAATCTCCTGTTACTGTAATCTCCTGTGATCTCTGTAATCTCCTGTTACTGTAATCTCCTGTTACTGTAATCTCTGTTACTGTAATCTCCTGTCACTGTAATCTCCTGTCACTGTAATCTCTGTTACTGTAATCTCTGTTACTGTAATCTCCTGTTACTGTAATCTCCTGTTACTGTATTCTCCTGTCACTGTAATCTCTGTTACTGTAATCTCCTGTTACTGTAATCTCCTGTTACTGTAATCTCTGTTACTGTAATCCCCTGTTACTGTAATCTCCTGTTACTGTATTCTCCTGTCACTGTAATCTCTGTTACTGTAATCTCATGTCACTGTAATCTCCTGTCACTGTAATCTCTGTTACTGTAATCTCCTGTCACTGTAATCTCTGTTACTGTAATCTCTGTTACTGTAATCTCCTGTTACTGTAATCTCCTGTGATCTCTGTAATCTCCTGTTACTGTAATCTCCTGTTACTGTAATCTCTGTTACTGTAATCTCCTGTCACTGTAATCTCCTGTCACTGTAATCTCTGTTACTGTAATCTCCTGTCACTGTAATCTCTGTTACTGTAATCTCTGTTACTGTAATCTCTGTTACTGTAATCTCTGTTACTGTAATCTCCTGTCACTGTAATCTCCTGTTACTGTACTCTCTGTTACTGTAATCTCCTGTTACTGTAATCTCTGTTACTGTAATCTCCTGTCACTGTAATCTCTGTTACTGTAATCTCTGTTACTGTAATCTCCTGTCACTGTAATCTCCTGTTACTGTAATCTCTGTTACTGTAATCTCCTGTTACTGTAATATCTGTTACTGTAATCTCCTGTTACTGTAATCTCTGTTACTGTAATCTCCTGTTACTGTAATCTCCTGTCACTGTAATCTCCTGTTACTGTAATCTTTGTTACTGTAATCTTTGTTACTGTAATCTCTGTTACTGTAATCTCCTGTTACTGTAATCTCCTGTTACTGTAATCTCTGTTACTGTAATCTCCTGTTACTGTAATATCTGTTACTGTAATCTCCTGTTACTGTAATCTCTGTTACTGTAATCTCCTGTTACTGTAATCTCCTGTCACTGTAATCTCCTGTTACTGTAATCTTTGTTACTGTAATCTTTGTTACTGTAATCTCTGTTACTGTAATCTCCTGTTACTGTAATCTCCTGTTACTGTAATCTCTGTTACTGTAATCTCCTGTTACTGTAATCTCCTGTTACTGTAATCTCCTGTTACTATAATCTCTGTTACTGTAATCTCCTGTCACTGTAATCTCCTGTTACTGTAATCTCTGTCACTGTAATCTCTGTTACTGTAATCTATGTTACTGTAATCTCTGTTACTGTAATCTCTGTTACTGTAATCTCCTGTTACTGTAATCTATGTGACTGTAATCTCTGTTACTGTAATCTCCTGTTACTGTAATCTCTGTTACTGTAATCTCCTGTTACTGTAATCTGTTACTGTAATCTCCTGTTACTGTAATCTCCTGTTACTGTAATCTCCTGTTACTGTAATCTCCTGTTACTGTAATATCCTGTTACTGTAATATCCTGTTACTGTATTCTCCTGTTACTGTAATCTCTGCTACTGCAATCTCCTGTCACTGTAATCTCTGTTACTGTAATCTCCTGTGATCTCTGTAATCTCCTGTTACTGTAATCTTGTACAGTACATGTAACAGTACATGTACATGTAAACATGTAATCTCCTGTGATCTCTGTAATCTCCTGTGATCTCTGTAATCTCCCGTTACTGTAATCTCCTGTTACTGTAATCTCTGTTACTGTAATCTCCTGTCACTGTAATCTCCTGTCACTGTAATCTCCTGTTACTGTATTCTCCTGTCACTGTAATCTCTGTTACTGTAATCTCCTGTCACTGTAATCTCCTGTCACTGTAATCTCTGTTACTGTAATCTCCTGTCACTGTAATCTCCTGTCACTGTAATCTATGTTACTGTAATCTCTGTTACTGTAATCTCTGTTACTGTAATCTCCTGTTACTGTAATCTCTGTTACTGTAATCTCTGTTACTGTAATCTCCTGTTACTGTAATCTCTGTTACTGTAATCTCCTGTCACTGTAATCTCTGTTACTGTAATCTCTGTTACTGTAATCTCCTGTCACTGTAATCTCCTGTCACTGTAATCTCTGTTACTGTAATCTCCTGTCACTGTAATCTCCTGTCACTGTAATCTATGTTACTGTAATCTCTGTTACTGTAATCTCTGTTACTGTAATCTCTGTTACTGTAATCTCCTGTTACTGTAATCTCCTGTTACTGTATTCTCCTGTCACTGTAATCTCTGTTACTGTAATCTCCTGTCACTGTAATCTCCTGTCACTGTAATCTCTGTTACTGTAATCTCTGTTACTGTAATCTCTGTTACTGTAATCTCCTGTCACTGTAATCTCTGTTACTGTAATCTCTGTTACTGTAATCTCCTGTCACTGTAATCTCCTGTCACTGTAATCTCCTGTTACTGTAATCTCCTGTCACTGTAATCTCCTGTCACTGTAATCTATGTTACTGTAATCTCTGTTACTGTAATCTCTGTTACTGTAATCTCCTGTTACTGTAATCTCCTGTTACTGTATTCTCCTGTCACTGTAATCTCTGTTACTGTAATCTCCTGTCACTGTAATCTCCTGTCACTGTAATCTCTGTTACTGTAATCTCTGTTACTGTAATCTCTGTTACTGTAATCTCCTGTCACTGTAATCTCCTGTCACTGTAATCTCCTGTTATCTCTGTAAAGCTGCAGTGAAACTCTATATTGTAAAAAGCGTTGTATATATGAAGGTGACTTGACATACAATACATGTACGATCCGTTTACATAACTCTTAAAAATAAAGCTTCCAAAGGGGGTTTTCCTTGTTATTCTCAGTGAACATTATACTATTCTGAAGAACCTTCTCCACAATAATGAAGCTGGAAAGGTTCCGTGAATGTTAATGGAACCATCAGTGCTCATAAAGAATCGTGATGTTTCATGTCTTCACAGCTGGAAGTCTATATTTGTCACGCAGGAGGAAAATGATCACAGAGAAACTCGACACTGTCATCTGTCGAAGGAGGTAAATCTGATTCTCCATTCTGTCTCAGATAGACACACTTTTAATGATTTTACAGTAAACTGCAGAGAGGTCTGAAGCACACAAGATTATTTTTGTGGATCTGGAGTATTTGGGAGCATTAAACTCTCTGTAGACTCTCTCTCAGCATCTTGAAAACCAATAGTTCAGAATGGAAACAGAATTAAGTGTTGCTGACGTTCTCCAGTTTCGGCTCTGCAGAGAAGACAATTTTTTCAATTATTACATCACCATCATCATCGTCATCACCATGCAGACGGTGACACTAAACATCTCGTCAGCTCGCCTCATTAGCTGGACTTTACCTAGCAGCCGTTCCTCCGCAAGCGCAGGTGTTGATGCAGTACGAGGAGGAGGAGGAAGAAGAAGAGGAGGAGGAAGAAGAGGAGGAGGAGGAAGAGGAGGAGGAGGAAGAGGAGGAGGAGGAGGAAGAGGAGGAAGAAGAGGAGGAGGAGGAAGAAGAGGAGGAGGAGGAAGAGGAGGAAGAGGAAGAAAAGGAGGAGGAAGAGGAAGAGGGATATTTCAGATTCTGATGACTGTACCTTATGTGTAGTTTCAGTGCTGAAGTCCATGTTGAAGAGCCTGTTTAACTTCACAGACACTGACCGACTGAGACGTACCGTAAACACACAGCTGTGTGTGTGTGTGTGTGTGTGTGTGTGTGTGTGACCTACGACACAAGACCCGAAGGTCAGATTTATATTAGTTTAGCAGAGACACAAACTGATCGATGGACGTAAATCCCCCGACAGAACAACACTAGAGTCAAGCGTAAAACCATCGGAAGTCCCGTAAGACAAACAGCATTCAGCAGCGGCACGCTCTCCAATGTGAAAATGACCAGTTCTGGCAACACCCAACATCATTCACAGTTTAGCACAATGGTTTACATCAATTGAAACTGGACAGAAATGAGGCCTAAACAAAAATAGTACATTCAAACGAGACTGTATATGTGTTAGATCCATTTGGCATCACTGACATGACAGCTTTCATTAGTTTAAATGATGGCACATTACTGTTTAAATTAAATACAGTTTCAACAAGTGACTTTGATTATAATGATTATTATCGTCTAATGTTGTCCATTTTGTCACTTGAATCATATAGTTCGACTTCATTAAATTACCATTCGAATTATAATTCCGTATTATGTTTGCAAAGTGATTTCAATTCAGTTTCCCAGTTGAGTTCTGGATGTTGCACAACCCTGAGCGTCCGGCTTGTTCTTCTGAGGCCTGAGCAAAACAACTGTCATGTGTTCACGGTGGGAACCGATGCAAGTCCTCCACCAAACAGAGGCTGCGCTGAAGAAGCGGCGCACGACACATGGACTGAAGGTTTGCAGGGGAAATTCTGCTTTGTCCATTTTCAGAAGGCAAAGACTGGAAGAACATCAAGAATCGACAGAGCGCTGGCTATCACTCCTCAGAGAGACAGAGAGAACAGAAGACCGACAGTCTGACTTTACAAGACAAGAGCTGACGTTCTTCAGGCGCACCACATGCTGGAGCTCATCTAATAAACCAGTGGAAAACCTGGAAGAAAAACAGGAGCTCTGGCTGGAGAAAAGAGCGGATGTTCTCACAATGTCTCAATTCTGACTGAGCATCAATCATTGGATCCATCAATTCATTTGAAGATATACTAATAACCCATAAAATCTCTTTTAAATCATTTTGTGCCAGTTTCAGGGTTACACACTTCACCGCTGAAGGTCAGTTCAAAGCAAAATAATGCGCAATAACAGCATTAACTAGAAAATCATCCTCACACACGCCAGATTATTGCAAAACTAGACACAAGAAAAAACTTAGAAACAAAGACAATCTTTGCATTGCCTTAAAAAATACATAAATCTATATATACTTCATAAACAAGTCTGATATTTAACTTCAGCAAAATCAACATTCAGAACATGTAAATTAGCTGAAATACTGATGAAAAAGCCATTTATTTTGCGTTGTAACATTGTTTATTTGACACTAAACAGCCAGATCTGTCATGTACCGTGACTTCAGTATATCTGGGAATAAGTCATCGTGAGCGAGGGATGTTGATGTTCTCTACGGTCAGACAAGCACAGAGAAACATTCACAACCTAAAAGGCCACCATTGTGTGTGAGAAGTGCGTCAAAGCTGACCATTCATGAGAATAACACAACCGGAGAGAAATCCCAACAATGCGGACAGAGGGAGTGAGAGAACGAGAGACTCGAGGACAGAGGGAGTGACAGAACGAGAGACTCGAGGACAGAGGGAGTGAGAGAACGAGAGACTCGGAGGACAGAGGGAGTGAGAGAACGAGAGACTCGAGGACAGAGGGAGTGAGAGAACGAGAGACTCGGAGGACAGAGGGAGTGAGAGAACGAGAGACTCGAGGACAGAGGGAGTGAGAGAACGAGAGACTCGAGGACAGAGGGAGTGACAGAACGAGAGACTCGAGGACAGAGGGAGTGAGAGAACGAGAGACTCGGAGGACAGAGGGAGTGACAGAACGAGAGACTCGAGGACAGAGGGAGTGAGAGAACGAGAGACTCGAGGACAGAGGGAGTGAGAGAACGAGAGAGCCGAGGACAGAGGGAGTGACAGAACGAGAGACTCGAGGACAGAGAGAGTGAGAGAACGAGAGACTCGAGGACAGAGGGAGTGAGAGAACGAGAGACTCGGAGGACAGAGGGAGTGAGAGAACGAGAGACTCGGAGGACAGAGGGAGTGAGAGAACGAGAGACTCGAGGAGAGAGGGAGTGTCAGAACGAGAGACTCGAGGACAGAGGGAGTGAGAGAACGAGAGACTCGAGGACAGAGGGAGTGAGAGAACGAGAGACTCGAGGACAGAGGGAGTGACAGAACGAGAGACTCGAGGACAGAGGGAGTGAGAGAACGAGAGACTCGAGGAGAGAGGGAGTGACAGAACGAGAGACTCGAGGACAGAGGGAGTGAGAGAACGAGAGACTCGAGGACAGAGGGAGTGAGAGAACGAGAGACTCGAGGAGAGAGGGAGTGAGAGAACGAGAGACTCGAGGACAGAGGGAGTGACAGAACGAGAGACTCGAGGAGAGAGGGAGTGAGAGAACGAGAGACTCGGAGGACAGAGGGAGTGAGAGAACGAGAGACTCGAGGACAGAGGGAGTGACAGAACGAGAGACTCGGAGGACAGAGGGAGTGAGAGAACGAGAGACTCGAGGACAGAGGGAGTGAGAGAACGAGAGACTCGAGGACAGAGGGAGTGAGAGAACGAGAGACTCGGAGGACAGAGGGAGTGAGAGAACGAGAGACTCGGGGAGAGAGGGAGTGACAGAACGAGAGACTCGAGGAGAGAGGGAGTGAGAGAACGAGAGAGCCGAGGACAGAGGGAGTGAGAGAACGAGAGACTCGAGGACAGAGGGAGTGAGAGAACGAGAGACTCGAGGAGAGAGGGAGTGAGAGAATGAGAGACTCGAGGACAGAGGGAGTGAGAGAACGAGAGACTCGAGGACAGAGGGAGTGAGAGAACGAGAGACTCGAGGACAGAGGGAGTGAGAGAACGAGAGACTCGAGGACAGAGGGAGTGACAGAACGAGAGACGCGAGGACAGAGGGAGTGAGAGAACGAGAGACTCGAGGAGAGAGGGAGTGACAGAACGAGAGACTCGAGGAGAGAGGGAGTGAGAGAACGAGAGACTCGAGGAGAGAGGGAGTGAGAGAACGAGAGACTCGAGGACAGAGGGAGTGAGAGAACGAGAGACTCGAGGACAGAGGGAGTGAGAGAACGAGAGACTCGAGGACAGAGGGAGTGAGAGAACGAGAGACTCGAGGACAGAGGGAGTGACAGAACGAGAGACTCGGAGGACAGAGGGAGTGAGAGAACGAGAGACTCGAGGACAGAGGGAGTGAGAGAACGAGAGACTCGAGGACAGAGGGAGTGACAGAATGAGAGACTCGAGGACAGAGGGAGTGACAGAACGAGAGACTCGAGGACAGAGGGAGTGAGAGAACGAGAGACTCGAGGAGAGAGGGAGTGACAGAACGAGAGACTCGAGGACAGAGGGAGTGAGAGAACGAGAGACTCGAGGACAGAGGGAGTGAGAGAACGAGAGACTCGAGGAGAGAGGGAGTGAGAGAACGAGAGACTCGAGGACAGAGGGAGTGACAGAACGAGAGACTCGAGGAGAGAGGGAGTGAGAGAACGAGAGACTCGGAGGACAGAGGGAGTGAGAGAACGAGAGACTCGAGGACAGAGGGAGTGACAGAACGAGAGACTCGAGGACAGAGGGAGTGACAGAATGAGAGACTCGAGGACAGAGGGAGTGACAGAACGAGAGACTCGAGGACAGAGGGA
Organism: Phoxinus phoxinus; assembly: GCF_949152265.1. Lineage (NCBI taxonomy): Eukaryota > Metazoa > Chordata > Actinopteri > Cypriniformes > Leuciscidae > Phoxinus > Phoxinus phoxinus. The sequence goes on from NC_136894.1 coordinate 283,031, forward strand.
GTGAGAGAACGAGAGACTCGAGGACAGAGGGAGTGAGAGAACGAGAGACTCGAGGACAGAGGGAGTGACAGAACGAGAGACTCGAGGACAGAGGGAGTGAGAGAACGAGAGACTCGAGGACAGAGGGAGTGAGAGATAGAGAGACTGGAGGACAGAGGGAGTGAGAGAACGAGAGACTCGAGGACAGAGGGAGTGAGAGAACGAGAGACTCGAGGACAGAGGGAGTGAGAGAACGAGAGACTCGAGGACAGAGGGAGTGAGAGATAGAGAGACTGGAGGACAGAGGGAGTGAGAGAACGAGAGACTCGAGGACAGAGGGAGTGAGAGAACGAGAGACTCGAGGACAGAGGGAGTGAGAGAACGAGAGAGCCGAGGACAGAGGGAGTGAGAGAACGAGAGACTCGGAGGACAGAGGGAGTGACAGAACGAGAGACTCGAGGACAGAGGGAGTGAGAGAACGAGAGACTCGAGGACAGAGGGAGTGACAGAACGAGAGACTCGAGGACAGAGGGAGTGAGAGAACGAGAGACTCGGAGGACAGAGGGAGTGAGAGAACGAGAGACTCGAGGACAGAGGGAGTGACAGAACGAGAGACTCGGAGGACAGAGGGAGTGAGAGAACGAGAGACTCGAGGACAGAGGGAGTGACAGAACGAGAGACTCGGAATATACGTGTTGATGACGCAGACGTTGTTGCATGAATGCGCATTGGAGATTAATATTTTGTAAATAAAGTGGTAAATTATGTTTTTGTTTGTGCGAATAAAGCACTAGCGTCTCTTCATAAAACTGAGGTTAAACCCCGCGAGTCACATGCATTATTTTGCTGATGTCTTTACTACCGTTTTGGGGCTTGAAAGTGGTCATTGCGTAGACTGTCAATGGAAGAACAGAAAACTATATTTCATCAGAAATATGAACGAAAATATTACGGGTTTGGAACCACATGAACGTGAATAATTAATGACAGGATTAACTAACCCTTTAAGTCATACTACAAAAAAAAAGCATATACTTATCTGATTTATTATGTGGTCTAGACCACAAGTGAAAATGTCACAATCAATTTGACATTTCATGTTCACTATGTCTTCATGAAAATATATCAATGACGCAAAAAAAAGAAGAAAAAAAAATCAGACGTGGGTTCATGTCAAACTCAGTCCTCAATAATAGAAAGACAGCGATCATGTCGTACATTGTGCAGAAGAGGTTAAATGATTATAAATGATTTGTGAAAAGCTCAGAACGGTTCCTGTGTTGGACGAGAGCCGCTTCAGACAGTGTTGTGTGTCTGTGTTAGATTAGCAATGCATATTTCGCAGCAGCTGTAAAATCCATGAGTGCAGAACATCTGGCCCTGGAGGGAAGCCCTTTATAGGGGACATGAGTCTGTGTACGAGCCTCGAACACATCTGGCAGATCCATCCGGTCCAGGTGTGAGCGCTTCAGATCGGCTTCTGGTTCAGACCTTTCACCTGAGCCTTAACACAAGCAGAGTTACTGCCAACAACTTCATTCATTAACATACAGACTCTAACGTAAAGAAGAGGCGACAGTCACTCAGCGTTCAACCGTCATCCATTCAGTTATGCGTAAAATGTCCCAACAAGCCTTCATCTAAAGCTCACATCTACTCATGCTCGGGTTTCATGGCTTTGTTGTTGGAGTAACGATGACATAATTTTTTGCAGAACTGCTTTATAGATGAAAACAACTGATTCATTAATTGATGGTCTTTATAACGAAACTGAATCAACACTGAACTGAACAACAGACCAAACGCATCTTTTTCCTTTTATCACTGTAAAGATGCTTTGAAATGATCCGAACTAAAGAAATAAAGCTGACTGAATAATGACTTTGATCATTCAAACCCAGACACACTTTTGTAATATAAATGGCTGTATGTACAGTGCTGGTCAGAATTATTTGCCCCCTTGGTAAATATGATCAAAGATGGCTGTAAAAAATAAATCTGCATTGTTAATCCTTTTGATATTATATTTTAAAAAATTGCAAAAATCTAACCTTTAATTGAAGTAAAATAATTGAAAGTGGGGGGAAATCACATTATGAAATAAATGTTTTTCTCCAAAACACGTTGGCCAAAATTATTTGCCCCCTTTTATTAAATATGTTTGCAACCTCCTTTTCCCAAGATAGCAGATCTGAGTCTTCTCCTATAATGCCTGATGAGTTTGCAGGACACCTGACCAGAGATCATTCCTCCACACAGAACATCTCCAGATCCTCCATTCCTCCACACAGAACCTCTCCAGATCCTTCATTCCTCCACACAGAACCTCTCCAGATCCTTCATTCCTCCACACAGAACCTCTGCAGATCCTTCATTCCTCCATACAGAATCTCTCCAGATCCTTCATTCCTCCACACAGAACCTCTGCAGATCCTTCATTCCTCCATACAGAATCTCTCCAGATCCTTCATTCCTCCACACAGAACCTCTGCAGATCCTTCATTCCTCCATACAGAATCTCTCCAGATCCTTCATTCCTCCACACAGAATCTCTCCAGATCCTTCATTCCTCCACACAGAATCTCGCAGATCCTTCATTCCTCCACACAGAACCTCTCCAGATCCTTCATTCCTCCACACAGAACCTCTGCAGATCCTTAATTCCTCCATACAGAACCTCTCCAGATCCTTCATTCCTCAACACAGAACCTCTGCAGATCCTTCATTCCTCCATACAGAACCTCTCCAGATCCTTCATTCCTCCATACAGAATCTCTCCAGATCCTTCATTCCTCCATACAGAACCTCTGCAGATCCTTCATTCCTCCATACAGAATCTCTCCAGATCCTTCATTCCTCCATACAGAATCTCGCAGATCCTTCATTCCTCCACACAGAATCTCTGCAGATCCTTCATTCCTCCATACAGAACCTCTCCAGATCCTTCATTCCTCCACACAGAACCTCTGCAGATCCTTCATTCCTCCACACAGAATCTCTGCAGATCCTTCATTCCTCCACACAGAACCTCTCCAGATCCTTCATTCCTCAACACAGAACCTCTGCAGATCCTTCATTCCTCAATACAGAACCTCTCCAGATCCTTCATTCCTCCACACTGAATCTCTCCAGATCCTTCATTCCTCCACACAGAACCTCTGCAGATCCTTCGTTCCTCCATACAGAACCACTCCAGATCCTTCATTCCTCCACACAGAACCTCTGCAGATCCTTCATTCCTCCACACAGAATCTCTCCAGATCCTTCATTCCTCCACACAGAATCTCTCCAGATCCTTCATTCCTCCACACAGAATCTCTCCAGATCCTTCATTCCTCCACACAGAATCTCTCCAGATCCTTCATTCCTCCATACAGAACCTCTCCAGATCCTTCATTCCTCCACACAGAACCTATGCAGATCCTTTGTTCCTCCACACAGAACCTCTCCAGATCCTTCATTCCTCCATACAGAATCTCTGCAGATCCTTCATTCCTCCATACAGAATCTCTGCAGATCCTTCATTCCTCCATACAGAACCTCTCCAGATCCTTCATTCCTCCACACAGAATCTCTGCAGATCCTTCATTCCTCCATACAGAACCTCTCCAGATCCTTCATTCCTCCACACAGAACCTCTGCAGATCCTTCATTCCTCCACACAGAATCTCTGCAGATCCTTCATTCCTCCACACAGAACCTCTCCAGATCCTTCATTCCTCAACACAGAATCTCTCCAGATCCTTCATTCCTCCATACAGAACCTCTCCAGATCCTTCATTCCTCCACACAGAACATCTCCAGATCCTCCATTCCTCCATACAGAACCTCTCCAGATCCTTCATTCCTCCATACAGAACCTCTCCAGATCCTTCATTCCTCCACACAGAACATCTCCAGATCCTTCATTCCTCCACACAGAACCTCTCCAGATCCTTCATTCCTCCATACAGAACCTCTCCAGATCCTTCATTCCTCCACACAGAACCTCTCCAGATCCTTCATTCCTCCATACAGAATCTCTCCAGATCCTTCATTCCTCCACACAGAACCTCTGCAGATCCTTCATTCCTCCACACAGAACATCTCCAGATCCTTCATTCCTCCACACAGAACCTCTCCAGATCCTTCACTCCTCCACACAGAACATCTCCAGATCCTTCATTCCTCCACACAGAACCTCTGCAGATCCTTCATTCCTCCATACAGAACCTCTCCAGATCCTTCATTCCTCCATACAGAACCTCTCCAGATCCTTCATTCCTCCATACAGAACCTCTGCTGATCCTTCATTCCTCCACACAGAACATCTCCAGATCCTTCATTCCTCCACACAGAACATCTCCAGATCCTTCATTCCTCCACACAGAACCTCTCCAGATCCTTCATTCCTCCATACAGAATCTGTCCAGATCCTTCATTCCTCCATACATAACCTCTGCTGATCCTTCATTCCTCCACACAGAACATCTCCAGATCCTTCATTCCTCCACACAGAACATCTCCAGATCCTTCATTCCTCCATACAGAACCTCTGCAGATCCTTCATTCCTCCACACAGAACCTCTCCAGATCCTTCATTCCTCCACACAGAACCTCTGCTGATCCTTCATTCCTCCACACAGAATCTCTCCAGATCCTTCATTCCTCCACACAGAATCTCTCCAGATCATTCATTCCTCCACACAGAACATCTCCAGATCATTCATTCCTCCATACAGAACCTCTCCAGATCCTTCATTCCTCCACACAGAATCTCTCCAGATCCTTCATTCCTCCACACAGAATCTCTCCACATCCTTCATTCCTCCTTACAGAACATCTCCAGATCCTTCATTCCTCCACACAGAACCTCTCCAGATCCTTCATTCCTCCATACAGAACCTCTCCAGATCCTTCATTCCTCCACACAGAATCTCTTCAGATCCTTCATTCCTCCACACAGAACCTCTGCAGATCCTTCATTCCTCCATACAGAACCTCTCCAGATCCTTCATTCCTCCACACATAATCTCTCCAGATCCTTCATTCCTCCACACATAATCTCTCCAGATCCTTCATTCCTCCATACAGAACCTCTCCAGATCCTTCATTCCTCCATACAGAACCTCTCCAGATCCTTCATTCCTCCACACAGAACCTCTCCAGATCCTTCATTCCTCCATACAGAACCTCTCCAGATCCTTCATTCCTCCATACAGAACCTCTCCAGATCCTTCATTCCTCCACACAGAACCTCTCCAGATCGTTCATTCCTCCATACAGAACCTCTCCAGATTCTTCATTCCTCCAGACAGAACCTCTCCAGATCCTTCATTCCTCCACACAGAACCTCTCCAGATCCTTCATTCCTCCATACAGAACCTCTCCAGATCCTTCATTCCTCCACACAGAACCTCTGCAGATCCTTCATTCCTCCACACAGAACCTCTGCTGATCCTTCATTCCTCCACACAGAATCTCTCCAGATCCTTCATTCCTCCACACAGAATCTCTCCAGATCATTCATTCCTCCACACAGAACATCTCCAGATCCTTCATTCCTCCATACAGAACCTCTCCAGATCCTTCATTCCTCCACACAGAATCTCTCCAGATCCTTCATTCCTCCACACAGAATCTCTCCAGATCCTTCATTCCTCCACACAGAATCTCTCCACATCCTTCATTCCTCCTTACAGAACCTCTCCAGATCCTTTATTCCTCCACACATAATCCTCTGCAGATCCTTCATTCCTCCACACAGAATCTCTCCAGATCCTTCATTCCTCCACACAGAACCTCTGCAGATCCTTCATTCCTCCATACAGAACCTCTCCAGATCCTTCATTCCTCCACACAGAATCTCTCCAGATCCTTCATTCCTCCACACAGAATCTCTCCAGATCCTTCATTCCTCCATACAGAACCTCTCCAGATCCTTCATTCCTCCATACAGAACCTCTCCAGATCCTTCATTCCTCCACACAGAACCTCTCCAGATCCTTCATTCCTCCACACAGAACCTCTCCAAATCCTTCATGCCTCCATACAGAACCTCTCCAGATCCTTCATTCCTCCACACAGAACCTCTCCAGATCGTTCATTCCTCCATACAGAACCTCTCCAGATTCTTCATTCCTCCAGAAAGAACCTCTCCAGATCCTTCATTCCTCCACACAGAACCTCTCCAGATCCTTCATTCCTCCACACAGAACCTCTCCATATCCTTCATTCCTCCACACAGAATCTCTCCAGATCCTTCATTCCTCCACACAGAATCTCTCCAGATCCTTCATTCCTCCACACAGAACATATCCAGATCCTTCATTCCTCCATACAGAACCTCTCCAGATCCTTCATTCCTCCACACAGAACCTCTCCAGATCCTTCATTCCTCCACACAGAACCTCTTCAGATCCTTCATTCCTCCACACAGAACCTCTCCAGATCCTTCATTCCTCCACACAGAATCTCTCCAGATCCTCCATTCCTCCACACGGAACATCTCCAGATCCTTCATTCCTCCATACAGAACCTGTCCAGATCCTCCATTCCTCCACACAGAACCTCTCCAGATCCTTCATTCCTCCATACAGAACCTCTCCAGATTCTTCATTCCTCCACACAGAATCTCTCCAGATCCTCCATTCCTCCATACAGAACCTCTCCAGATCCTTCATTCCTCCATACAGAACATCTCCAGATCCTCCATTCCTCCATACAGAACCTCTGCAGATCCTTCATTCCTCCACACAGAACCTGTCCAGATCCTCCATTCCTCCATACAGAACCTCTCCATATCCTTCATTCCTCCATACAGAACCTCTCCAGATCCTTCATTCCTCCACACAGAACCTCTCCAGATCCTCCATTCCTCCACACAGAACATCTCCAGATCCTTCATTCCTCCATACAGAACATCTCCAGATCCTCCATTCCTCCACACAGAACATCTCCAGATCCTTCATTCCTCCATACAGAACCTCTCCAGATCCTTCATTCCTCCAAACAGAACATCTCCAGATCCTTCATTCCTCCATACAGAACATCTCCAGATCCTCCATTCCTCCATACAGAACCTCTGCAGATCCTCCATTCCTCCACACAGAACCTCTCCAGATCCTTCATTCCTCCATACAGAACCTCTCCAGATTCTTCATTCCTCCACACAGAATCTCTCCAGATCCTCCATTTCTCCATACAGAACCTCTCCAGATCCTTCATTCCTCCATACAGAACATCTCCAGATCCTTCATTCCTCCATACAGAACATCTCCAGATCCTCCATTCCTCCATACAGAACCTCTGCAGATCCTCCATTCCTCCACACAGAACCTCTCCAGATCCTTCATTCCTCCATACAGAACCTCTCCAGATTCTTCATTCCTCCACACAGAATCTCTCCAGATCCTCCATTTCTCCATACAGAACCTCTCCAGATCCTTCATTCCTCCACACAGAACCTCTCCATATCCTTCATTCCTCCACACAGAATCTCTCCAGATCCTTCATTCCTCCACACAGAATCTCTCCAGATCCTTCATTCCTCCACACAGAACATATCCAGATCCTTCATTCCTCCATACAGAACCTCTCCAGATCCTTCATTCCTCCACACAGAACCTCTCCAGATCCTTCATTCCTCCACACAGAACCTCTTCAGATCCTTCATTCCTCCACACAGAACCTCTCCAGATCCTTCATTCCTCCACACAGAATCTCTCCAGATCCTCCATTCCTCCACACGGAACATCTCCAGATCCTTCATTCCTCCATACAGAACCTGTCCAGATCCTCCATTCCTCCACACAGAACCTCTCCAGATCCTTCATTCCTCCATACAGAACCTCTCCAGATTCTTCATTCCTCCACACAGAATCTCTCCAGATCCTCCATTCCTCCATACAGAACCTCTCCAGATCCTTCATTCCTCCATACAGAACATCTCCAGATCCTCCATTCCTCCATACAGAACCTCTGCAGATCCTTCATTCCTCCACACAGAACCTGTCCAGATCCTCCATTCCTCCATACAGAACCTCTCCATATCCTTCATTCCTCCATACAGAACCTCTCCAGATCCTTCATTCCTCCACACAGAACCTCTCCAGATCCTCCATTCCTCCACACAGAACATCTCCAGATCCTTCATTCCTCCATACAGAACATCTCCAGATCCTCCATTCCTCCACACAGAACATCTCCAGATCCTTCATTCCTCCATACAGAACCTCTCCAGATCCTTCATTCCTCCAAACAGAACATCTCCAGATCCTTCATTCCTCCATACAGAACATCTCCAGATCCTCCATTCCTCCATACAGAACCTCTGCAGATCCTCCATTCCTCCACACAGAACCTCTCCAGATCCTTCATTCCTCCATACAGAACCTCTCCAGATTCTTCATTCCTCCACACAGAATCTCTCCAGATCCTCCATTTCTCCATACAGAACCTCTCCAGATCCTTCATTCCTCCATACAGAACATCTCCAGATCCTCCATTCCTCCATACAGAACCTCTCCAGATCCTTCATTCCTCCATACAGAACCTCTCCAGATCCTTCATTCCTCCACACAGAACCTCTCCAGATCCTCCATTCCTCCACACAGAACCTCTCCAGATCCTTCATTCCTCCATACAGAACCTCTCCAGATTCTTCATTCCTCCACACAGAATCTCTCCAGATCCTCCATTTCTCCATACAGAACCTCTCCAGATCCTTCATTCCTCCATACAGAACATCTCCAGATCCTCCATTCCTCCATACAGAACCTCTCCAGATCCTTCATTCCTCCATACAGAACCTCTCCAGATCCTCCATTCCTCCACACAGAACCTCTCCAGATCCTCCATTCCTCCACACAGAACCTCTCCAGATCCTTCATTCCTCCATACAGAACCTCTCCAGATTCTTCATTCCTCCACACAGAATCTCTCCAGATCCTCCATTCCTTCATACAGAACCTCTCCAGATCCTTCATTCCTCCACACAGAATCTCTCCAGATCCTTCATTCCTCCACACAGAACCTCTGCAGATCCTTCATTCCTCCATACAGAACCTCTCCAGATCCTTCATTCCTCCACACAGAACCTCTGCAGATCCTTCATTCCTCCATACAGAACCTCTCCGGATCCTCCATTCCTCCAAACAGAACCTCTCCAGATCCTTTATTCCTCCACACAGAATCTCTCCAGATCCTTCATTCCTCCACACAGAACCTCTGCAGATCCTTCATTCCTCCACACAGAACCTCTCCAGATCCTTCAGTTCCTCAACACAGAAAATCTCCAGATCCTTCATTCCTCCACACAGAATATCTCTAGATCCTTCATTCCTCCACACAGAACCTTTGCAGATCCTTCATTCCTCCACACAGAACCTCTGCAGATACTTCATTCCTCCACACAGAACCTCTGCAGATCATTCATTCCTCCATACAGAACCTCTGCAGATCCTTCATTCCTCCACACAGAACCTCTCCAGATCCTTCAGTTCCTCAACACAGAACATCTCCAGATCCTTCATTCCTCCACACAGAATATCTCTAGATCCTTCATTCCTCCACACAGAATCTCTGCAGATCCTTCATTCCTCCACACAGAACCTCTCCAGATCCTTCAGTTCCTCCACAAAGAACCTCTGCAGATCCTTCATTCCTCCATACAGAACCTCTCCAGATCCTTCATTCCTCCACACAGAATCTCTCCAGATCCTTCATTCCTCCATACAGAACCTCTGCAGATCCTTCATTCCTCCACACAGAACCTCTCCAGATCCTTCATTCCTCCACACAGAACCTCTGCAGATCCTTCATTCCTCCACACAGAATCTCTCCAGATCCTTCATTCCTCCATACAGAACCTCTCCAGATCCTTCATTCCTCCACACAGAACCTCTCCAGATCCTTCATTCCTCAACACAGAAAATCTCCAGATCCTTCATTCCTCCACACAGAATATCTCTAGATCCTTCATTCCTCCACACAGAACTTTTGCAGATCCTTCATTCCTCCACACAGAACCTCTGCAGATACTTCATTTCTCCACACAGAACCTCTGCAGATCATTCATTCCTCCATACAGAACCTCTGCAGATCCTTCATTCCTCCACACAGAACCTCTCCAGATCCTTCAGTTCCTCAACACAGAACATCTCCAGATCCTTCATTCCTCCACACAGAATATCTCTAGATCCTTCATTCCTCCACACAGAATCTCTGCAGATCCTTCATTCCTCCACACAGAACCTCTCCAGATCCTTCAGTTCCTCCACAAAGAACCTCTGCAGATCCTTCATTCCTCCATACAGAACCTCTCCAGATCCTTCATTCCTCCACACAGAATCTCTCCAGATCCTTCATTCCTCCATACAGAACCTCTGCAGATCCTTCATTCCTCCACACAGAATCTCTCCAGATCCTTCATTCCTCCATACAGAACCTCTGCAGATCCTTCATTCCTCCACACAGAATCTCTCCAGATCCTTCATTCCTCCATATAGAACCTCTCCAGATCCTTCATTCCTCCACACAGAACCTCTCCAGATCCTTCATTCCTCCATACAGAACCTCTGCAGATCCTTCATTCCTCCACACAGAACCTCTCCAGATCCTTCAGTTCCTCCACAAAGAACCTCTGCAGATCCTTCATTCCTCCATACAGAACCTCTCCAGATCCTTCATTCCTCCACACAGAATCTCTCCAGATCCTTCATTCCTCCACACAGAACCTCTCCAGATCCTTCATTCCTCCATACAGAACCTCTCCAGATCCTTCATTCCTCCACACAGAACCTCTCCAGATCCTTCATTCCTCCACACAGAATCTCTCCAGATCCTCCATTCCTCCACACAGAACCTCTCCAGATCCTTCATTCCTCCACACAGAACCTCTCCAGATCCTCCAGATTCCCAGATCCATGTTGGCGCTTCTTCTCTTTAGTTCTCCACTCATCTTCTATAGGGTTCAGGCCAGGGACTAGGATGGCCACTGCAGATCTTGTTTTTGTGCTCAGTGACCCATTTTTGTTTTGATTTTAATATTTGTTTTTGGACACTGTCCTGTTGGAAGATCCAAACATGGCCCGTTATAAGATTTCTAGCACAGTCTGTCAGGTTTCGATTTTTTATCTGTTGGTATTTGATCCAATCCATGATGCCATGTATCTGAAGAAGATGTCCAGGAGCTCTGGCAGAAGATTAGGCCCACAGCATTAAAGATACAGCTGAGTATTTCATTTTACACATGGGCTACTTTTTTAAGTGTTTGCTGCCAAAAAAGCTTTTTTGTTTTGTTTCATCTGTCCATAGAACGTTTGAAAAGACACGACTGGACACAACACGCATTTTCTGACACGACTGGAACTTTAAACGGGACGGGTTCTGTGGACAGATGAAACAAAAAAATAAGCTTTTTTGGCAGCAAACACTTAAGACGTTCACTGTTCCTTATTTCCATTTCAGAAAGTTGGCAACCCTAACCTCAAGGCTAGATTATTGTAATGCTCTACTGGGTGGTTGCCCTGCACGCTTAATAAACAAACTACAGCTAGTTCAAAACGCAGCCGCTCGAGTTCTTACCAGAACCAGGAAGTATGACCATATTAGCCCCGTTCTGTCAACACTGCATTGGCTGCCTATTAAACATCGTATACATTTTAAAATATTGCTGATTACTTACAAAGCACTAAATGGTTTATCTCCGCAGTACTTGAGCGAGCTCTTAACGCATTATAGTCCTTCACGTCTACTGCGATCTCAAAACTCCGGCCAGTTAATAATAGCTAGAATATCAGAATCGACTGCTGGCGGTAGATCCTTTTCCTATTTAGCACCAAAACTCTGGAACAGTCTTATATATATATTTATTTATAAAACAGTCTTCTGGACTTAATGGAACAGTCTTCCTAACATTAGATTAACTAACTGCATAGTTTAGGTCAGCCGGAACTGGGAACACTTCCCATAAATCCTGATGTACTCGTTACATCATAAGAAGAATGGCATCTACGCTAATATTAGTCTCTCTGTTTATCCCGAGGTTTTCCTGCAGCCTGCCGGATCCAGGCCGGATCCAGATCTGATGAAGGACCAGCGCCTGGACCCGATGACAACGCAGCGCTGAAGTGCCACTAGTCTCCCCTGAGAGCCACTGCTGTGCAAATGAGTGGCCGGAGCGCGTTAAGGGTTTTCTGTAGAGCGGTGTCGTGTTAGCGGCCGCTAAGTTAATAACTAATGATTGTTACGAGGAAGTGAATGAATCAAAACTCACTTTATCTGGACAATAACTTTATTCTAGATCTGCTGTAAAGCCGAAACACTGTTACTGTAATCTCTGTTACTTTAATCTCTGTTACTGTAATCTCTGTTACTGTAATCTCTGTTACTGTAATCTCTGTTACTGTAATCTCTGTTACTGTAATCTCCTGTTACTGTAATCTCTGTTACTGTAATCTCTGTTACTGTAATCTCCTGTTACTGTATTCTCCTGTTACTGTAATCTCTGTTACTGTAATCTCTGTTACTGTAATCTCTGTTACTGTAATCTCCTGTTACTGTAATCTCTGTTACTGTAATCTCTGTTACTGTAATCTCCTGTTACTGTAATCTCTGTTACTGTAATCTCTGTTACTGTAATCTCTGTTACTGTAATCTCTGTTACTGTAATCTCCTGTTACTGTAATCTCCTGTTACTGTAATCTCTGTTACTGTAATCTTTGGTCACTGTAATCTCCTGTTACTGTAATCTCCTGTTATTATAATCTCCTGTTACTGTAATCTCCTGTTACTGTAATCTCCTGTTACTGTAATCTCTGTTACTGTAATCTCTTGTTACTGTAATCTCTGTTACTGTAATCTCTGTTACTGTAATCTCTGTTACTGTAATCTCCTGTTACTGTATTCTCCTGTTACTGTAATCTATGTTACTGTAATCTCTGTTACTGTAATCTCTGTTACTGTAATCTCTGTTTCTGTAATCTCCTGTTGCTATAATCTCTGTTACTGTAATCTCTGTTTCTGTAATCTCTGTTACTGTAATCTCCTGTTACTGTAATCTCTGTTACTGTAATATCCTGTTACTGTAATCTCTGTTACTGTAAACTCCTGTTACTGTATTCTCCTGTTACTGTAATCTCTGTTACTGTTATCTCTGTTTCTGTAATCTCTGTTACTGTAATCTCTGTTACTGTAATCTCTGTTACTGTAATCTCCTGTTTCTGTATTCTCTGTTACTGTAATCTCCTGTTACTGTAATCTCCTGTTATTGTAATCTCTGTTACTGTAATCTCTGTTACTGTAATCTCTGTTACTGTAATCTCCTGTTATTGTAATCTCTGTTACTGTAATCTCTGTTACTGTAATCTCCTGTGATCACTGTAAAGCTGCTGGGAAACTCTGTATTGTTAAAGCGCTGTATACATGAAGGTCACTTGTATTCATTCATTCAGTCAGAGGGGAGGCTGGGAAATGTCTCTATTTGGATTTATAAACTAGGATTCTTCAGAGGGTCATTTGACCTCCTTTACCGGATGCCCTTTTGACCTTTGACCTTGACATCTCTACTTGCAGTAATGCAAAGGCCATATGAAAGCCAGTTTCTATTGATTGGTTTTTAAACATTTCATTGGCCATTTCTAATGATTTAGCCAAAGAGTTGAGTTCTACAAATGATTATGAGATTGAGGGCCGGTAGCATACACTGCTAAGGCTAGTCGTACAATTTAGGGTTACACTTTATTTTAAGGTGTCATTGTTACAGTGTAATTATATATTTAAGTACTGAATAATATTATCAACTACATGTACTTACTATAGGGTTAGTGTAGGGTTAGGGTTTGATTGAGGGTTAGTTGCATGTAATTACCGGTATGTATAATTTACTTTTATTACTATGGTAAGTACATGTAACATATGTAACAAGGAGACAATAAAGACTGCTAACCAATTTAGTCATCACTTTTTTTGTTTTTTACATAAAAACATTGATTGGTCTAAATTGATAAAAGTAAGACTGATTGCCGTTGGTCGACTGCTAGTTGGTCATACTAGTACTTGTTTGTGTGGGATGTATTGGGAAGTTTCTCCCAGTATCTGAGCCCAGCTGGACTGGGACTGGTGTTGTTTCACAGATGTTGAGCAGCCGGGGTTAATGTGTCTGACCCCAGTTCAGTGAGGAACCAGCACCTCATGCCCGAGACTCAGAGTTATGCACACATGAAAGACCACAGACGTCAGAGAGACGAGATCTGGCCCAACACAGATCTCAGACCAGTGTTCCACGCAGAGATCAAGGTCTGAGTGAACAACACTGCGGTGGATCAGTGTGTGTGTGTGTGTGTGTGTGTGTGTGAGAGAGAGAGGCCGGTTTGACCTGTAATGTGTTCTGCAGTCCACCCGAGGATGAGCGGAACGTTTGGCAGCTCAGGAAGGCTTTCCCAACACAACAACAGCACTTCTCTAAGCGAAAAGCCATCGCTGACCACTGCTTCTGCTGGTGCTGGGCGACACACTTCACCCGAGAGAACAGGCCAGCATTAATCACCAGTAATCACCAGTAATCACCATACATTATCATTGTAATCACCGTTACTCGACAGTAAACACCAGTAAACACCATTAATCACCAGTAATCACCATAAATCATCATTGTAATCACCGTTACTCGACAGTAAACACCATTAATCACCATAAATCATCATTGTAATCACCAATCCTCAACAGTAATCACCAGTAATCACCATTACTCAACAGAAATTACCAGTAAACACCATTAATCACCAGTAATCACCATAAATCATCATTGTAATCACCGTTACTCGACAGTAATCACCATTACTCAACAGTAATCACCATTACTCAACAGTAATCACCATTACTCAACAGTAATCACCAATAATAACCATTAAACAGCATTAAACACCAGTAATCACCATTGTAATTACCATTAATCGCCAGTAATCACCATTAATTACCATTAATCACCATTAATTACCATTAATCACCATTAATTACCATTAATCACCATTAATTACCATTGTATCCACCATTAATCGCCAGTAATCACCATTGTAATTACCATTAATCACCATTACTCAACAGTAATCACATTAATTGCCATTAAACGCCATAAACCAGCCGGGATGCTTTTCAGCAAGGATGACATCTATTTTTACCAAAACACTTAAAGTAAAGTCGGCTTTATTTCTACAGTGATTATTTTGTAATCAATACTAACCCTTTATTTCTAACCCTAACAGCTTCAGAATAACAGAATCAATGATCACACCTCATCAATATTACAGATCTGCTGCACTGACAGCATTATACGAGAGCTGAGCAGGACGATGATCACGGCTTACTCCAGAGCGGCTGTATATGTGAATTAACTAAATTAATAACTTTTCAGCAAAAATGAAGCATCACTGAACTAACTTAAGCTGGACTGTGGCGCTATTCTCTTCTAGAAACACACTTTGTTATTTTTTGTTATCACTGTAAAGCTGCTCTGAAACACTATTGTAAAAAGCTTTAGAAATAAAGCTGACTTGACATCAAATATGAGACGAATTCAGATTCAGCAATAAAGACAATAGTGTTATTATTCAGATTAATTCAGGTCAATAACTCTTATTTTAATGAAGTCCCTCAACAGCTGTCATTTGACCAGGTTCAGTCTTGGAAAACCTGGATATATGAGATTTTAAAAGTGGGATTTTTAGAGTTGGAAAAGGCATGAAAATAAGTAAGATCGTAAAAAAAAAAAAGTTATTGTCAAGCTTCTAAATATTTAACCAGGTAGAAAAAATGTATAAATCTCAAAATACTAGAAAAGTCAAGTAAATTTATTTTGAATAAAATGTAAATATTATATCGTAAAACATCATATTTTATTTTATTATTTTAAGTAAATGTTGTATTATATATACAATTTAGAATATTTATATAAATACTTCAATATTTAATTTAGTTCATTTATTGACACTCGTAGTTTCTGCAAATAAAAGTGAGACACTGAGCGCCTGGCAGTGAGGAGGTGAAGTTATTATTCTTCACGAGCTTCTGTTAACATGTTTCCCGCACACCATTAGAGTCCAGCGTTTAACAGCGCTGGTTTACAGATGTTCATTACACAATTACCCTGATGATGGCCATTAGCTCAGTTATCTCACAAAACACAATGCAGACATTTGGGTTTATAAACTTCAATATGACGAGTTAATCAGGAAAGGTTGTCTGAAAACACACACGCAGACACACACACACACACGCAGACACAGTGAAGTGTGCAGCGTTTCCACATGTGCAGATGTGTGTGTTCTGTCTGACTGAGCGTCATTACACACATTAGAGCTCAGCAGAGACCAGTGCTACACACACACACACACACACACGGTCATGTCTCCTTCAGCTGTAAACACTGCACACATGTGAGTTTCATGTACAACACATGCATGAACCGATCCATACACTCTCCACGCACGGATTCACTGCAGTAAATCACACACATGCACACAAACACATGCTACATAAATCACAACTACACACGTGTTAATCACTCACACGCATTAAACACACACACACACACACACACACACACACACACACACACGCGCACACACACACACACACACACTTGTGAGGAAGTGCACTTGATTTGTTCTGAATGTGTAGTTATGGTTATATTACATTTACTGGAGAAACAACATGACTGAAGATATTAACATACACATATTGTGTTTAAAACAAGATCAAATATCTGTCAGTGGAGTCAGACAAATAATCTTGTTTTCCGTGTGAATTAAGTAGATTTTTCTGACCTCACACAGTTTTAATAAGTTCTCGGTGTTTGATTTTATTGGTTCCTTCGACGGTTTACAAGAAGCGACACATGATCTCACACACATCGCCCGCCTCGAGATTCACACACACACACACACACACACACACACACACACACACACACACACACACACACACACACACACACACACACACACACACATCACCTCAACTAATGCTCCAGTAGCTTAATGTAATGACTATGAATGTCTTCACTGGAGAACTTCTTCGGGGCGGCAGTGGCTCAGTGGTTAGCCCTAACCTGACCAAGTGTCCATGAGCCTGACCCCTGACCCCTGACCCCGGCGAGCTGAATGGCTGACACCGCCGGGTGACGGTGAGGCAACATGTGAAGCGCTTTGGTAGCCATGGCTCTGTTATATAAAAGCTCTGTTTAAATGCAGTCCATTTACCACTGAGAAAACTGAGAACATCAGATCTGCTTGTAAACGACAGGACAGGAGGAGCTAAATAACCTAATCTCTGCATCTAAACCAACATCATGTTTATTAGATCCCCTGAGAGAGTTGTAGAAGAAGAGCCACTTCTCAATATTATCAACTCAGATTGATCTCTAGGTTATGATCCAAGATCGTCCGAGCTGGCAGTCATCAAGCCTCTCATAAAGAAATCACAATTAGATCAAAATGAATGATCAAATTACAGAGCCATTTCAAATCTCCCATTTATGTCTAAAATACTAGACAAGTTGTGTTTGCTCAATTGTGATCTTTTTTTTTTTTTGTACAAAATAATAATATGTATTGAAAGGTTTCAGTCTGGATTCAGGCGCTATTATAGAAACTGCACTCGATAAAATTACAAATGACTTATTTCTAGCTTCTGACCAAGGCTTTATCTCTATACTAGTTTTACTTGCTGCATTCGACACTATAGACAGGGGTGCACATAACTTTTTCAGTGAGTTACTCAGGTGAGGACCAGGAGATGGTGTTTGGTACTCACCCCATATGTAGCGTGGCCACAGCTGTCAATCATGACGTCACATTTCCATTTTTATAGCATAAAATAACTAACTAAAACCAAACTTATAAAATAAAAATAAACGAACACTTAAATTTACATCAGCGTGAAAAGAACGACCTAAAATGATTTGATGAAGAGATGAAGTGTTATTTGATTGTTCAGATATATGTATTTGTATAAATTAAATATAATTAATCCTTATTAAAGATATTAAAGAGCAGTGAATTTACTCTTTTTATTTTGTTGTTTGATCAATATTAAGTGTACAGAATTAGGTTTATTACGCACTGTCACTTTAAGAGTGTGCACTGATGCACGGTACGTTCTGTAAAGACATAACCGACTGTGTTTACGTGAATACTCTCCAAAACGGACATTTAGACATAATGTTGTGTGTATTTGTCCATTCAGACGCGAAAGAGAGCTCGATTCAGTCCTTGCGCGCAGCGTCTATGTGCGGGGCTGCACACTTCGGGTCGTGTGTGTGTGTGTGTGTGTTCGCACAGAAAAACATACCGAATAAAGCTGTCTTTCGCGTCGTCACTCTTATTCAGATCTATCCATATGTCTGCTCTTCTCTTTCTCCCAGACGTTTACATTTTTTAACGATTTGAGACATGCATGAAGCGCATGCCGACTCGGTAGATCAGCACGCTACAATTCAAATGTGCGCATCTTCCACAAACGCAGTTCTGACTGGATCACTTCCCCAATCGTCCCTCCCTTACATTTCCGTCTAGTTTTTATTCGTCATAGTGGTCGTCATTTAAAACAAGGTTTTTTTTTAGTTATCGTCTCGTTTTCATCTGTGAAAAAATTTAATTAACACTGCCTAGGTTGCATTTTGGCGACAGTACGCAAAGGCGTAACACAAGTGGCATTACGCATTCCTGATTTTTGTCGCGCATGCGTACCTGCGTACCAGTTATGTGCACCCCTGACTATAGATCATAAAATACTCCCAGATCAACTACAAAATCACACCGGTATTCAGGGAAGGCAGTACGCTGGTTTAGATCGTATCAGACCGTTACCGTTTTGTCTATTTAAACGGAGACAAATCTAAGATAACGTCAGTAAATGAAGGAGTGCCTCAAGGCTCAGTGTTCGGCCCTCTGCTATTCTCTATATATATGCTGACACTGTTTATAAGAAAACATGGAATTAGTTTCCAGTTATGCTGATGATCCTCAGTTATATTTCATCACGACCAGATCAAATCTCTAAATTATCCAAGTTGACAGTGTTAAAGATTTAAAATATTGGATGACCTGTAATTTTCTTCTATTAAATTGAGCTAAGACTGATATTTTACTTATTGGAGCAAAACCCTGTTCACATAATCTCTTAGAAAACATTATATTAGACAACAACTTGCTTTCGAAAACCATACTTCATATGTTCCAGCCTCAGAGACTGTGTTACTGTAATGTATGAGCTGATGGTGTCCCGCATCCTCAATAAACACGATACTATCAGTCCATATGAGTTCTTACTAGGTCAAGAAAATATGATCATATAACACCAGTGTTATCATCTCTACACTGGTTACCATTAAAGTTCTGTATCGATTACAAAGTATTGCTGCTGACCTCTAAGGCCCTAAATGGTTGATCTCTTGTGTGTTTAATCTTCTCTCGCTCTGAGATCGCACGGCTCTGGTCTTCTGAGAGCACTCGAGTGTCCAGTCCACTGGAGGAGGGAGAGCGCTTCCACATCTGGCTCCTGAATTCTGGAATAGCCTTCTGATAATGTCCGGCTCTCAGACTCCCAGTTTCAATCTAGAATAACGACGCATCTCTTTAGTCAAGCATTCATATAAAGCGTCTCATAACCGTATACTGTTATTCCATCAGATGCTCATGATGATCTGCCTAATGTTATGAACAGCAGCTACGCTTATTATTCCACTTGCGTTAGCTGAACGCCAACATAGTTAACTAGAGTTTGTCAGATCCAGTCTATGAAGACTTTAGATGAAGCAAACTCAAACTCTCTCTCACACACACACACACACACACACACACACACACACACACACACACACACACACACGATCTGACATCATCAGTTCTCAATAACGTCACGTTAATCTGCCAGAACACTTCGCTTCAGATATGGCCTGATTATCTCACGGCATTTACTCTTTTCTTTCATATTAGTGTCAAATGTAACCCAGACAGGTTAAAGTAACCTTTCTATACAGAACTCTAGGGTTTTTGACTCAATTTTAAAGACTTATATATTGTATGGGATGGTTAAATATATATTGTATGGTATGGTTTACCATCATTAGTATATTCACTTTTATCACTTATTAAACATATCTAATATCTTATAAAACTTCACATGTAGTGATTATGATTGCTCACTTCCATATGAAATATACAAATAGATATTAGTAGATATTATGTGGTTAGTTGGTAAGTTTCTACAAAAACACTTGACTAGAGCAGATCTCTAGCGCCCTCTTGCTGCAGGAGATTAATCATATTTCTACCAAATTCAGCAGAACATTGAGAAATCTGCCACTATCTGTGAGTAAAGAGAGAAACTCCTGAGATCTTTGACTGAACGATGATCCTAAGGTGGGATTTTAGAACACGGTACATCAAAAATAAATAAATAAAACCTTTTCATTTTCATATTTCTTGGTCACAGGATGGGCAAAAATTATTTCTTTATTTTTGTCACCACCAAGTCTGCATAAAAGGGGTCAAAATAAAAAGACCTTCATCCTCTTCCGACGGAGCGCTGACTTGATCTCTCCATCCTCCGCTGTGGGCCGGCAGACCAGGAGAACCTCGGACACACGGACACTGAGGGAGGACAGACTAATGATCTTCACAACACTGCTTTACAGTGAACTGTGCTGGAGAGAGACATGAGTTCATCAGTTCAAGAAAACACTTACTCTCCAGTTGAGGAATAAAACACCGTCATCTCTGCGTCACTTTTACAACATTTCAGATCCACCAGTTCTCCTGAAGCCGAGCTGATGTTCATCCATGTTTTATCACGAGCTCAGACTCGCTCTCTTTTCTCCAGCACGCACACACACACACACACACACACACAATAACTTAGTATTTATCAAATTTATTTTCTCCTCTACAAATGAAGACAGTAGTTCAAAACTCTCATACAGACAGGGAGAGAAAATGTACAGCGTTTTCCTTGTGAAAGCTCATTTAAATAAAAAAGTAAAAAAGCAGGTTTAAATTTACATCAATCATCCCTCCTTCACAGACAACAGAAGCATGCTAGAGCAGTGCATGATGGGACAGTTTCTGACACATAAATCATCCTCACAAGATGAAGTGAGATACACATGAAAAGAAGCCACGAAGATCAGACGGAAAACAAGAAAATACCTTCGACCAGAAGATAAACACATTCACAGAAAGAAAATGTACGTCGCGCCTTACGTCCTGTTCCCTTTACCTAGTTCAACAGTGAACCGAGTCAACAGAGAGAGTTTACAGAGAGAGTTTACAGAGAGAGTTTACAGAGAGAGTTAACCGTTGGACTGCTGGTGGATCGGAAAACTAAAACTACCTGCACCTGTCCATCAAACTTATTCACTAATAAATCATATTGATTGGTAAACAGATCCATGTTGGATTTTGTCCAGTCTGTACAACAGTAACTTGTGTGAGAAATGAATGATTTCCGCAGCAGCACAGGCGGAAATATCACAGGTATTACTGGATCATGATAGTGGTTTGTAGCAAAAGCAGAAGCACATCTGCAAATGAAAACATTAAAGGCAGAAGACTCTGTGTTATCCTAAAATCTGATATTATTGACATCAAAAACTACAACTGTGTCATCAGGTTCAGAGTCAGAAAGCATGAGAACGGACGTCCTGGAAAACTCACTGTGAGAAAGAGGACATGCACGTGGAAACGCGTGACTGCACGGATTATTTCTCATACTCAAATATTTATATCACACACCTCTAGAAGAAGCACATTATCTTTTAAATAATCTCAATAAAAATCTGTAAAAAAAAAACATACGTATAAAAAGACAGCAGGTGATACAGGTGATACACTGCATACAGGAACTCAAACAGGAAGGAGAAGTGAAGCGGGAGCGTCGGGTCTGATGATGCGGGAGCGTCGGGTCTGATGATGCGGGAGCGTCGGGTCTGATGATGCGGGAGCGTCGGGTCTGATGATGCGGGAGCGTCGGGTCTGATGATGCGGGAGCGTCGGGTCTGATGATGCGGGAGCGTCGGGTCTGATGATGCGGGAGCGTCGGGTCTGATGATGCGGGAGCGTCGGGTCTGATGATGCGGGAGCGTCGGGTCTGATGATGCGGGAGCGTCGGGTCTGATGATGCGGGAGCGTCGGGTCTGATGATGCGGGAGCGTCGGGTCTGATGATGCGGGAGCGTCGGGTCTGATGATGCGGGAGCGTCGGGTCTGATGATGCGGGAGCGTCGGGTCTGATGATGCGGGAGCGTCGGGTCTGATGATGCGGGAGCGTCGGGTCTGATGATGCGGGAGCGTCGGGTCTGATGATGCGGGAGCGTCGGGTCTGATGATGCGGGAGCGTCGGGTCTGATGATGCGGGAGCGTCGGGTCTGATGATGCGGGAGCGTCGGGTCTGATGATGCGGGAGCGTCGGGTCTGATGATGCGGGAGCGTCGGGTCTGATGATGCGGGAGCGTCGGGTCAAGTCGAGTCAAGTCGTCTGATGCGGGAACGAGTCAAGTCGTCTGATGCGGGAACGAGTCAAGTCGTCTGATGCGGGAACGAGTCAAGTCGTCTGATGCGGGAACGAGTCAAGTCGTCTGATGCGGGAACGAGTCAAGTCGTCTGATGCGGGAACGTCGAGTCTCACACGGATCCGCTGATCAAGTATCCCGATCCCCTCCGCCTGCCATGCGGTTGCTGTGTGCGGCTGCGGAGAGACGTGTGGTTGCCGTGGTGATGGTGGTGAGGGGGCGGGGCCGGGGGCGGGTCTCTGAGAGAGGGCGGGACTACAGAGGACTTGATTGGGATGATCCTGGTGTCCATCACCTCACAGTCCACCTGCATCATCATCTCATAACCGCCCTGGGACGAATTATACACCGAATCTGCAGACAACAACAACACCGTACATGAGATCTGTGGAATGCTTGATTCTGATTGGTCAATCGCTCCATCCAGCGGTTTATTTTTCCCAGATAACAGCCGCTGAGAACAGAAGCTCAGACTCATCCGGGTCACTGACGTCAGCAGCGCTACACACTCGCTAGGAACGGGTTTTCTTCGTGGAAGTTTTGCTATGGTGAGCTAATAAAACTGAGATAAATCAATATTTTGTGTACAGTTATTTAATTATGCCATCTAGTATCGTGGACTCGCTCTCTCGTTTTATACAAACGCAGTGGCGGCCATTTTGTGACTATTGTTTTGTACACTATTGGATTATAAAGATACAAACAGGTACGATTTTAAAACAGTTTAATCTGAAATCAAGTGTGTGTGTGTGTGTGATCTCAGAATAAACCCCTTCCGGCTGATGAAGACCTGATCCTGATCACCCTGTCGGGTTTATTCTGAGGTAACCGGCTGGATGTACTAATTGTAAATAGTTTTGAGGTCATCTTTGGGCCGCTGGCTGAGAACTGCTGGTTTAAAGGGACCGTTCACCCAAAAAACAAACAGTCATCATTTACTCACAAACACTCACTTCACTGTATGGGAAAAACAAAATGAGACATTTTTCAAAATATCTTTTGAATCTACCATTTCTGCTGGCCAGAGTGAAGAGTTTTCTGAAGGCGAGTGAATGATCTGAACTCACCGTTGATGGCCATGGCAGGCATGACCAGAGACATCTTGGGTCGCGATGTTTTATTGTGGCTGATGGCGGGTAACAGCAGGTGATCCTGCAAGAGCCAAGGATGAAGTGAGCGCGTGTGTGTGTGTGTGTGTGTAATGTGTGTGTGTGTGTGTGTGTGTGGTCTCACCCGTCTGAAAGACACGACGTAGAAGGTGGCCTCGGGTGTGTGTGTGTGTGTGTGTGTGTGTGTGAGTGTGTGTGTGTGTGTGTGTGAGTGAGTGTGTGTAATGGGTAGGGTTAGTGTGTGTGTGTGTGTGTGTGTGTGTGAGTGTGTGTGTGTGTGTGTGCAGTGGGTAGGGTTAGTGTGTGTGTGTGTGTGTGTGAGTGTGTGTGTGCAGTGGGTAGGGTTAGTATGTGTGTGTGTGTGTAATGGCTAGGGTTAGTGTGTGTGTGTGTGTGGTCTCACCCGTCTGAAAGACACGACGTAGAAGGTGTCCTCGGGTGTGTGTGTGATAGAGTGAGTGTGTGTGTGTGTGTAATGGGTAGGGTTAGTGTGTGTGAGTGTGTGTAATGGGTAGGGTTAGTGTGTGTGAGTGTGTGTGAGTGTGTGAGTGTGTGTGTGTGTGTGTGCAGTGGGTAGGGTTAGTGTGTGTGTGTGTGCAGTGGGTAGGGTTAGTGTGTGTGTGTGTGTGTGTGTGTGTGTGTGTGTGTGCAGTGGGTAGGGTTAGTGTGTGTGTGTGTGTGAGTGTGTGTGTGTGTGTGCAGTGGGTAGGGTTAGTGTGTGTGTGTGTGTGAGTGTGTGTGTGTGTGCAGTGGGTAGGGTTAGTGTGTGTGTGTGTGTGAGTGTGTGTGTGTGTGCAGTGGGTAGGGTTAGTGTGTGTGTGTGTGTGAGTGTGTGTGTGTGTGTGTGTGTGTGCAGTGGGTAGGGTTAGTGTGTGTGTGTGTGTGTGTGAGTGTGAGTGTGTGTGTGCAGTGGGTAGGGTTAGTGTGTGTGTGAGTGTGTGTGTGCAGTGGGTAGGGTTAGTGTGTGTGTGTGTGCAGTGGGTAGGGTTAGTGTGTGTGTGTGTGTGTGAGTGTGTGTGTGCAGTGGGTAGGGTTAGTGTGTGTGTGTGTGTGTGTGCAGTGGGTAGGGTTAGTGTGTGTGTGTGTGTGTGTGAGTGTGTGTGTGCAGTGGGTAGGGTTAGTGTGTGTGTGTGTGTGCAGTGGGTAGGGTTAGTGTGTGTGTGTGTGAGTGTGTGTGTGCAGTGGGTAGGGTTAGTGTGTGTGTGTGTGTGTGCAGTGGGTAGGGTTAGTGTGTGTGTGTGTGTGTGAGTGTGTGTGTGCAGTGGGTAGGGTTAGTGTGTGTGTGTGTGTAATGGCTAGGGTTAGTGTGTGTGTGTGTGTGGTCTCACCCGTCTGAAAGACACGACGTAGAAGGTGTCCTCGCGCCGGTCGATGGCGTCCATGAAGTCACTGTAACTGATCTCCGGCCCCGGCAGAACCTGCAGCTGACTGACACACACATCCTCAGGTCACATGACAGCTGACTGACACACACATCCTCAGGTCACATGACATCGACGCATGCTTTATTCAGAGGCTGCTGGGAAATTAAGTTACCTTTCGATGGACCGATGAGCCTGGATTGGAAGGTACCTGGAGAAGTTCGTCTTTCTGTGCTGAGCTTTCTGCTGATGAAGGGAACACACACACACACACACACACACACACACACACACACACACACACACACACACACACACACACACACACACACACACACACACTGTGATCAGGACACTATAGTAAACTTCTGTAAGTGAGGAGAGCAGAATACAGTAAACTGGGACATATTATACCCAACACTCTTCATACAGAGACTACCAGTAACATTTATACATTTGGGACCAAAAGTTATTCAGACACTTCGAGCTGGCCATGTTTTCTTAAGTGTTTTTTCTTTAATTGCTAATGCGACCTTTTTACACACAGACTGAACAACTTTAAGCACTGCTTGGTAACTGGTTGAGCTAAACTGGTATTATCTAATTGTTTCATTAAAGGTGCTGTATGTAAGATGTTCACTCCACTAAAGCATAAAAATACCATAATGAGTATGTGTGTGTGCGAGTGTGTTCGAGTGTGAGTGTTCGAGTGTGTGTGTGCGCATGTGTGTGCGCGTGTTCGAGTGTGTGTGTGTGTGTGTGTTCGAGTGTGAGTGTGTGTGTGCGAGTTTGTGAGTGCGTGTGTGTGGTTTCACACCTGAGCTATCTTCGTCTTCTTCACGGCTTTGGTCTTCCCATCAGACTTCCTGTTGTTCTGGTGTCGGTTCACCCATCCACGCAACTCATCCGCCAGCCTGAGGAGAACACGAGAGTGAAGCAAACCTCCTCAACACACGGCAGGATCACATGACCAGAACTCATGCAGGATCACATGACCAGAACTCATGCAGGATCACGACTGGAGAATAACAAAACATGTTTAAAGTTGAATACTAGAAACAAATTCAGACGTGTGTGTCCTAACCTTTATTTAACTCGTGTTTTAATGTAGCAAGTCATGAAGGGGTTAATCTGGCAGGACGGAGTGAGCGCCTCTATGCATTAGAACGGTTTGTGTAACCTGGCCTAACCACTATAGAGTGCTCACTGCTCACTTAGAGAAGTGATTTCCCCAGGCACACCAGGCGTCTCGTGTGTGATCACTCGTTCAGGGTTCGTGCAGAGACTGTAAAATATCATCCCAGGACTTCAAGCTCTACTTCTTTGGCTTTGAAGGACTCAGAGATCTCACTTGTTAAACAACATCTTTATTATCTTTCAAATTCTAAAAGAAGTAAATAGATAAATAAAAATGCACTAATAAAACAAAATGGTACATTTTTCTTTCTTATTAATTCTCATGAATATATGATTGACCTGAAGAATGAAAGCTGGATATTTATTGGTCTGAATGAAAATGGACCCGAGCGACTCGGAAACACTCACACGCGCACGCACACACACACGCACACACACACACACACACACACTGACCTGAGCGACTCGGAAACACTCACACACACACGCACACACACACACACACACGCACGCACACACACTGACCTGAGCGACTCGGAAACACTCACATGCACACGCACACGCACACGCACACACACACACACACACACACTGACCTGAGCGACTCGGAAACACTCACACGCACACGCACACACACACACACACTGACCTGAGCGACTCGGAAACACTCACACACACACTGACCTGAGCGACTCGGAAACACTCACACGCACACACACACACACACACACACACACACACACACACACACACACACACACACACACTGACCTGAGCGACTCGGAAACACTCACACACACACGCACACACACACACACACACACACTGACCTGAGCGACTCGGAAACACTCACACGCACACACACACACACACACACACTGACCTGAGCGACTCGGAAACACTCACACGCACACACACACACACACACTGACCTGAGCGACTCGGAAACACTCACACACACACACACACACACACACACACACACACTGACCTGAGCGACTCGGAAACACTCACACGCACACACACACACACACTGACCTGAGCGACTCGGAAACACTCACACGCGCACACACACACACACACACACTGACCTGAGCGACTCGGAAACACTCACACACACACGCGCACACACACACACACACACACACACACACACAGACCTGAGCGACTCGGAAACACTCACACGCACACACACACACACACACTGACCTGAGTGACTCGGAAACACTCACACACTCACACACA
The DNA here is from genome assembly GCF_949152265.1 of Phoxinus phoxinus. Classification (NCBI taxonomy): domain Eukaryota; kingdom Metazoa; phylum Chordata; class Actinopteri; order Cypriniformes; family Leuciscidae; genus Phoxinus; species Phoxinus phoxinus. The sequence continues at coordinate 310,407 of NC_136894.1, forward strand.
CACACACACACACACACACACACACACACTGACCTGAGCGACTCGGAAACACTCACACGCACACACACTCACACACACACACACTGACCTGAGCGACTCGGAAACACTCACACGCACACACACACACACACACTGACCTGAGCGACTCGGAAACACACACACACACACACTGACCTGAGCGACTCGGAAACACTCACACACTCACACACACACACTGACCTGAGCGACTCGGAAACACTCACACGCACACACACACACTGACCTGAGCGACTCGGAAACACTCACACGCACACACACACACACACACACACACTGACCTGAGCGACTCGGAAACACACACACACACACACTGACCTGAGCGACTCGGAAACACTCACACGCACACACACACACACACACACACTGACCTGAGCGACTCGGAAACACACACACACACACACACACACACACACTGACCTGAGCGACTCGGAAACACACACACACACACACTGACCTGAGCGACTCGGAAACACTCACATGCACACACACACACACACACACTGACCTGAGCGACTCGGAAACACACACACACACACACTGACCTGAGCGACTCGGAAACACTCACATGCACACACACACACTCATACACTGACCTGAGCGACTCGGAAACACTCACATGCACACACACACACTCATACACTGACCTGAGCGACTCGGAAACACTCACATGCACACACACACACACACTCATACACTGACCTGAGCGACTCGGAGCGGTTGAACTGTCTGCAGTCCGGAGAGGAGAAGTACCGGTCTATGTCCTGCAGAACACTGAACACATCGCTCTCATTCCTGAACACAGAACACACACACTGACACGATGACTTCAGGTGTGTGAAAGAGTGAGTGTGTGTCAGTGAGTGTGTGTCCGTGAGTGTGTGTCCGTGAGTGTGTGTCAGTGAGTGTGTGTCAGTGAGTGAGTGAGTGAGTGTGTGTGAATGAGTGAGTGTGTGTGAGTGAGTGAGTGTGTGTGAGTGTGTGTGAGTGAGTGAGTGAGTGAGTGAGTGAGTGAGTGAGTGAGTGAGTGAGTGAGTGAGTGAGTGAGTGAGTGTGAGTGAGTGAGTGTGAGTGTGTGTGAGTGAGTGAGTGAGTGTGAGTGAGTGTGAGTGTGTGTGAGTGAGTGAGTGTGTGTGTGAGTGAGTGTGAGTGAGTGTGTGTGTGAGTGAGTGAGTGTGAGTGAGTGTGTGTGTGAGTGAGTGTGAGTGAGTGAGTGAGTGAGTGAGTGAGTGAGTGTGAGTGTGTGTGAATGAGTGAGTGAGTGTGAGTGAGTGTGAGTGTGTGTGAGTGAGTGAGTGTGTGTGTGAGTGAGTGAGTGTGAGTGAGTGTGTGTGTGAGTGAGTGAGTGTGAGTGAGTGTGTGTGTGAGTGAGTGTGAGTGAGTGTGTGTGTGAGTGTGTGTGTGTGAGTGAGTGAGTGAGTGTGAGTGTGTGTGAGTGAGTGAGTGTGTGTGTGTGTGAGTGAGTGTGTCAGTGAGTGTGAGTGAGTGAGTGTGAGTGAGTGTGTGTGTCAGTGAGTGTGAGTGAGTGAGTGAGTCAGTGAGTGTGTCAGTGAGTGTGTGTCAGTGAGTGTGTGTCAGTGAGTGTGTGTCAGTGAGTGTGTGTCAGTGAGTGTGTGTCAGTGTGTGTCAGTGAGTGTGTGTCAGTGAGTGTGTGTCAGTGAGTGTGTGTGAGTGTGAGTGAGTGAGTGAGTGTGTGTCAGTGAGTGTGTGTCAGTGAGTGTGTGTCAGTGAGTGTGTGTCAGTGTGAGTGAGTGAGTGAGTGTGTGTGTGTGAGTGAGTGTGTGAGTGTGTGTCAGTGAGTGTGTGTGTGTGAGTGTGTGTCAGTGAGTGTGTGTCAGTGTGAGTGAGTGTGTGTGTGAGTGAGTGTGTGAGTGAGTGTCAGTGAGTGTGTGTGTGTGTGTGTCTGTGTGTGTGTGAGTGTGTGTGTGTGTGTAACTCTCACCTGAACGGGTATGGGAGCACACTCTCCTTCTCCAGCTCCTCCTCTCGCTCCGTGTTCCCGATCGGCTCCTGAGAACTCTGGAACTCCAGCAAGTGTCGACCGGTCAGAGGAGCGGCTTCTTCCTCCAGCGAACGCTCTCGCAGGCTGAGACACACACACACACACACACACACACACACACTTTTTACATGTTTTCACTAGTGTGATCAGGACACTATAGTAAACTTCTGTAAGTGAGGAGAGCAGAATACAGTAAACTGGGACATATTATACCCAACACTCTTCATACAGAGACTACCAGTAACATTTATACATTTGGGACCAAAAGTTATTACAATTATTATTAGTGTAAGGCGGGACTCGACTAGTAGCCTAGTTGTATCAATTCTTCCCATACTGGCCTCTGTAACTGGTAGGCGTGGCCTCGTAGGCCAGCGGAGCAAGTGCATTCTGGGAGTTGTTGGTTTTCATCCACATGAGCCAAAAATAAATTTTCTGTCTTTTCTCAGTCTAGAAGGCAGCAACTTCCAAATTAATTTCACATTTCTACTACATTAATGACCCAAATTAAATATTCCTCTTTCCAGCGGTGAAGTGTCCCTTGAAGCATTGCTTGGTCACTGGTTGAGCTAAACTGGTATTATCTAATTGTGTAGTTAAATTGAACAGCTGACAGATATTCAACATAACCCTAACCCTAACCGACTCCACTGACTCCACCAACCCCACTGACCCCACTGACTCCACCGACCCCACTGACTCCACCGACCCCACTGACTCCACCGACCCCACTGACTCCACCGACCCCACTGACTCCACCGACCCCACTGATCCCACTGACCCCACCGACTCCACTGACCCCACCGACCCCACCGACTCCACCGACCCCACCGATCCCACTGATCCCACTGACTCCACCGACTCCACTGACCCCACTGACCCCACCGACCCCACTGACTCCACTGATCCCACTGACTCCACCGACCCCACCGACTCCACTGACCCCACCGACCCCACCGACTCCACCGACTCCACCGACCCCACTGACTCCACCGACCCCACTGACTCCACCGACCCCACCGACTCCACTGACCCCACTGACTCCACTGACTCCACCGGTCCCACTGACCCCACCGACTCCACCGACCCCACTGACTCCACTGACCCCACTGACCCCACTGACTCCACTGATCCCACTGACTCCAACGACCCCACCGACCCCACCGACTCCACTGACTCCACTGACCCCACTGACTCCAACGACCCCACCGACTCCACTGACCCCACCGATCCCACTGACTCCACTGACACCACTGACCCCACTGACCCCACTGACTCCACCGACCCCACCGACTCCACTGACTCCACCGGTCCCACTGACTCCACCGATCCCACTGACCCCACCGACTCCACCGACTCCACTGAACCCACCGATCCCACTGACCCCACTGACTCCAACGACCCCACCGACTCCACTGACTCCACTGACCCCACCGACCCCACTGACTCCACCGACTCCACCGATCCCACTGACCCCACTGACTCCAACGACTCCACCGACCCCACTGACTCCACCGACTCCACTGACTCCACCGACCCCACCGACCACACTGACTCCACTGACTCCACTGACCCCACTGATCCCACTGACCCCACCGACTCCACTGACCCCACTGACCCCACCGACCCCACCGACCCCACTGACTCCACTGACCCCACAGATCCCACTGATCCCACTGACTTCACCGACTCCACCGACCCCACTGACCCCACCGACTCCACTGACCCCACCGACCCCACTGACTCCACTGACTCCACCGACCCCACTGACTCCACTGACTCCACCGACTCCACTGACTCCACTGACTCCACTGACTCCACCGACCCCACTGACTCCACTGACCCCACCGACTCCACTGACTCCACCGACCCCACCGACTCCACTGACCCCACCGACTCCACTGACTCCACTGACTCCACCGACCCCACTGACTCCACTGACCCCACCGACTCCACCGACCCCACCGACTCCACTGACCCCACCGACCCCACCGACTCCACTGACCCCACCGACCCCACTGACTCCACTGACTCCACCGACTCCACCGACCCCACTGACTCCACTGACCCCACCGACTCCACTGACTCCACCGACCCCACCGACTCCACTGACTCCACTGACTCCACCGACCCCACTGACTCCACTGACCCCACCGACTCCACCGACCCCACCGACTCCACTGACCCCACCGACCCCACCGACTCCACCGACCCCACTGACTCCACTGACTCCACCGACCCCACCGACCCCACTGACCCCACTGACTCCAACGACCCCACCGACCCCACTGACCCCACCGACTCCACCGACTCTACCGACCCTACCGATCCCACTGACCCCACTGACTCCACTGACCCCACTGACCCCACTGACTCCACCGACCCCACTGACCCCACCGACCCCACTGACTCCACCGACTCCACCGACCCCACCGACCCCACTGACCCCACCGACCCCACTGACCCCACCGACCCCACTGACTCCACCGACTCCACCGACCCCACTGACCCCACCGACTCCACCGACTCCACTGACCCCACCGACCCCACCGACCCCACCGACTCCACTGACCCCACCGACCCCACCGACCCCACTGACTCCACTGACTCCAACGACCCCACTGACTCCACTGACCCCACCGACCCCACCGACTCCACTGACCCCACCGACCCCACCGACCCCACCGACCCCACTGACTCCACTGACTCCAACGACCCCACTGACTCCACTGACCCCACTGACTCCACTGACCCCACTGACTCCAACGACCCCACCGATCCCACTGACCCCACCGACTCCACCGACTCCACCGACTCCACCGACCCTACCGATCCCACTGACCCCACTGACCCCACTGACTCCACTGACCCCACTGACTCCACCGACCCCACTGACCCCACCGACCCCACTGACTCCACCGACTCCACCGACCCCACCGACCCCACTGACCCCACCGACTCCACCGACCCCACTGACCCCACCGACTCCACCGACTCCACCGACCCCACTGACCCCACCGACTCCACCGACTCCACTGACCCCACCGACCCCACTGACTCCACCGATCCCACTGACTCCACTGACCCCACCGACCCCACTGACCCCACCGACCCCACCGACTCCACTGACCCCACTGACCCCACTGACTCCACCGACCCCACCGACTCCACTGATCCCACCGATCCCACTGACCCCACTGACTCCACCGACCCCACTGACTCCACCGACCCCACCGACTCCACTGACTCCACTGATCCCACCGATCCCACTGACCCCACTGACTCCACCGACCCCACCGACTCCACCGACTCCACTGACCCCACCGATCCCACTGACCCCACCGACCCCACTGACTCCACCGATCCCACTGACTCCACTGACCCCACCGACCCCACTGACCCCACCGACCCCACCGACCCCACCGACTCCACTGACCCCACTGACCCCACTGACCCCACTGACTCCACCGACTCCACTGATCCCACCGATCCCACTGACCCCACTGACTCCACCGACCCCACTGACCCCACCGACTCCACTGACTCCACCGACTCCACTGACCCCACTGACTCCACTGACCCCACCGACTCCACTGACCCCACCGATCCCACTGACCCCACCGACCCCACTGACTCCACCGATCCCACTGACTCCACTGACCCCACCGACCCCACTGACCCCACCGACCCCACCGACCCCACTGACTCCACCGACCCCACTGACTCCACCGACCCCACCGATCCCACTGACTCCACCGACCCCACTGACCCCACCGACTCCACTGACCCCACCGACTCCACTGACTCCACTGACTCCACCGACCCCACTGACCCCACCGACTCCACTGACCCCACCGACTCCACCGACTCCACTGACTCCACCGACCCCACTGACCCCACCGACTCCACTGACCCCACCGACTCCACTGACTCCACCGACTCCACTGACCCCACCGATCCCACTGACTCCACTGACTCCACTGACCCCACCGACTCCACCGACCCCACCGACTCCACTGACCCCACCGACTCCACTGACTCCACCGACTCCACTGACCCCACCGACCCCACTGACCCCACCGACCCCACTGACCCCACTGACTCCACCGACTCCACTGAAATAAATCCATATGAATGTTGCGCTTCAATCCGAGCCAATGGAATTCATTCTCACAGTTCAGGGAAGTTTGTTATTACACACCCCGATCAGACCTGAAGATCTGGAAGACCTGGTTGGGTTTGTGTAATAACGCTTGGAAGCGAGAACTCAAGAGTCGAGGCTATTCTGTGAGTTAGAGCGAATCACTCCTGAGAACAGATCAAAGACTCATTTGTTGGTGAATTGGATCCTCACTAGTTATTATGATGGAACTGAACAACAACGCTTCCCAATCCCAGCACTGGCAGTCAGTAGTGTGTGTGTGTGTGTGTGTGTGTGTGTGTGTGTGTGTTTACCTGACGGGGCCGAAGGTGAAGGTGACGAAGAGGAACAGAGCCATCACACACACCGCTCGCTTATTGCTGCCGGATTCACTGCCCTGATTCACACAACACACAATTACACCGTATGAAGAAGCAGAGAGAAAAGTTTTATTCTGCAGGGTGTGTGTGTGTGTGTGTGTGTGTGTGTGTGTGTGTGTGTGTGTGTGTGTGTGTGTGTGTGTGTGTGTATGTGTGTGAGTGTGAGTGTGAGTGAGTGTGTGTGTGTGTGTGTGTGTGAGTGTGAGTGTGTGTGTGTGTGTGTGTGTGTGTGTGTATGTGTGTGTGTGTGTGTGTGTGTGTGTGTGTGTGTGTGTGTGTGTGAGTGTGAGTGTGTGTGTGTGTGTGTGTGTGTGAGTGAGTGAGTGCGTGTGTGTGAAAATGACCTCTCTCCCGGCGAGTCTCAGCCTCAGCTCCTGGTTCTCTCTGCGCAGCCGCTGGTTCTCCTGGTGAGCGTCTCTCAGCTGGGCCTCCAGGTTCTGCAGGTACTCCTTCTTCTTCTTCCGGCTCTGACAGGCCGACTCGCGGTTCTTGATCATGCGCTGCTGCCGCTTCAGAACCTTCATCTGAGGAACACACAAACACACGCTTCAGCACACCGGTCTCACACACACACACCTGAGCTGGAGAGGCCGGTCACTCACGTCGATGTCTCCGCAGCTGGAGGGGGGGCCGGGTGCGGGGATGATGGGTTTGCTCGGGGGCGGGGCTAACGGGCTCCTGCAGTGAGGCATGCTGGGAGAAAGCGGCTCCATCTTCACTACAGCGGGAGCAGAACCCAGACACACGGACTGGGACAGAACCACTGCGGCACAGAGAACAACAACACTGTGGTGACAAATACTCACTAAACTATAGTTTTCACAAGTGTGACGATAAATAATAATCAAGTAACGGCATGAACTCATTAACAAACGTATGCGCTCAATTGAGTCGGATCATTCTTTATCCGATAAGACGACGAGCATAATCTACGATGGAAACACATTAACTCATGAATAAACTCATGTGACTTCGGCTCAGCAGAGGTTGGCTGTGATTGGATGACTGGAGTAACCAGCGGACCAATGGCAACGCAGCGTCTCTGATGTTGGATTGGTGTTCGGAAGTGTGTGTTCAGCATGATTGGGTTTAACTCCCTCCAGAAGCGTCTCACACGAGTGTGTTCCCGAACACAAGATCCGAACACCAGATCAATTACTTCAATCATGAAACTAAGCATTAGATCTCATCTTACGGAGACATTATTGGCAGATATAGTGACTGATGTTGGTGTGTGATCTCACCAGGCGTGCTCTGGTCGACGGGGGAGACGGGAACGGGAACGGGAACGGGAAGGCTCTGCAGGATCAGGGCTTTGGCCGGGCTCGACACACACACGGGTTTGGGCTGGAGCAGGGGTTTGCTGCTGAGAATGCTGGAGGCCTTCAGAGAGGCTGAGGAACACATCAGGAACACATCAGGATCAGGAACACATCAGGAACACATCAGATCAGGAACACATCAGGAACACATCAGGATCAGGAACACATCAGGATCAGGAACACATCAGATCAGGAACACATCAGATCAGGAACACATCAGGATCAGGAACACATCAGATCAGGAACACATCAGATCAGGAACACATCAGATCAGGAACACAGCTCAGAACTCTATCAGTTAGTTTAGTGCGTATTAGTTTATTGAAGGGAATAAAGCGAGTTCCCCATCACTGCAGTGTCAGTCACAGTCACGGGAAGTTCTGTCTGGACCACTATCGTCAAATACGATTGACCATTAGCATACAGTTTGGATTGGCGGTATGGTTCTGTTCTGGGCAGCTGGTACTGTGGTTACGGTAACCTCTACACTGGCTAGTGGGGGCGACAGCACGTGTGTGTGTGTGTGTGTGTGTGAGTGAGTGAGTGAGTGAGTGTGTGTGTAACACACCTGTGGTTACGGTGACCTCTACACTGGCTAGTGGGGGCGACAGCACGTGTGTGTGTGTGTGTGTGTGTGAGTGAGTGAGTGAGTGAGTGTGTGTGTAACACACCTGTGGTTACGGTGACCTCTACACTGGCTAGTGGGGGCGACAGCACGTGTGTGTGTGTGTGTGTGTGTGAGTGAGTGAGTGAGTGTGTGTGTAACACACCTGTGGTTACGGTGACCTCTACACTGGCTAGTGGGGGCGACAGCACGTGTGTGTGTGTGTGTGTGTGTGAGTGAGTGAGTGAGTGAGTGAGTGTGTAACACACCTGTGGTTACGGTAACCTCTACACTGGCTAGTGGGGGCGACAGCACGTGTGTGTGTGTGTGTGTGTGTGTGTGTGTGTGTGAGTGAGTGAGTGTGTGTGTAACACACCTGTGGTTACGGTGACCTCTACACTGGCTAGTGGGGGCGACAGCACGTGTGTGTGTGTGTGTGTGTGTGTGTGTGTGTGTGTGTGTGAGTGAGTGAGTGAGTGTGTAACACACCTGTGGTTACGGTGACCTCTACACTGGCTAGTGGGGGCGACAGCACGTGTGTGTGTGTGTGTGTGTGTGTGTGTGTGTGAGTGAGTGAGTGAGTGTGTGTGTGAGTGAGTGAGTGTGTGTGTGTAACACACCTGTGGTTACGGTGACCTCTACACTGGCTAGTGGGGGCGACAGCACGTGTGTGTGTGTGTGTGTGTGAGTGAGTGAGTGAGTGAGTGTGTGTGTAACACACCTGTGGTTACGGTGACCTCTACACTGGCTAGTGGGGGCGACAGCACGTGTGTGTGTGTGTGTGTGTGTGTGAGTGAGTGAGTGAGTGAGTGTGTGTGTAACACACCTGTGGTTACGGTGACCTCTACACTGGCTAGTGGGGGCGACAGCACGTGTGTGTGTGTGTGTGTGAGTGAGTGAGTGAGTGTGTGTGTAACACACCTGTGGTTACGGTGACCTCTACACTGGCTAGTGGGGGCGACAGCACGTGTGTGTGTGTGTGTGTGTGTGTGTGTGAGTGAGTGTGTGTGTAACACACCTGTGGTTACGGTGACCTCTACACTGGCTAGTGGGGGCGACAGCACGTGTGTGTGTGTGTGTGTGTGTGAGTGAGTGAGTGAGTGTGTGTG
>NC_136894.1:325000-377500 GCF_949152265.1 Phoxinus phoxinus
TCAGTCAGACAGACACACACACACACACACACAGTCAGTCAGTCAGTCAGACACACACACAGTCAGTCAGTCAGTCAGACACACACACACACACAGTCAGTCAGTCAGTCAGACACACACACACACACAGTCAGTCAGTCAGTCAGACACACACACACACACACACACACACAGTCAGTCAGTCAGTCAGACACACACACAGTCAGTCAGTCAGTCAGACACACACACACAGAGACACACAGAGACACAAACACAGTCAGTCAGTCTGTCAGTCAGTCAGTCAGTCAGACAGACACACACACACACACACACACACACACAGAGACACACACACACAGAGACACACACACACAGAGACACACACACACAGAGACACACACACACAGAGACACACACACAGAGAGACACACACAGAGAGACACACACAGAGAGACACACACACACACACACACACAGAGAGAGACACACACAGAGACACACACACAGAGAGACACACACAGAGAGACACACACAGAGAGACACACACAGAGAGACACACACAGAGAGACACACACAGAGAGACACACACAGAGAGACACACACAGAGAGACACACACAGAGAGACACACACAGAGAGACACACACAGAGAGACACACACACACACACACACACAGAGAGAGACACACACAGAGACACACACACAGAGAGACACACACAGAGAGACACACACAGAGAGACACACACAGAGAGACACACACACACACACACACACAGAGAGACACACACACACAGAGACACACACACACAGAGACACACACACACAGAGACACACACACACACACACACACACAGAGACACACACACACACACACACAGAGACACACACACACACACACACAGAGACACACACACACACACACACACAGAGACACACACACACACACACAGAGACACACACACACAGAGACACACACACACAGAGACACACACACACAGAGACACACACACACAGAGACACACACACACAGAGACACACACACACACACACAGAGAGAGAGAGAGAGAGAGACACACACACACACACACACACACACACACAGAGACACACACACACACACACACACACACACACAGAGAGAGAGAGAGAGAGAGACACACACACAGAGACACACACACACACACACACACACACACAGAGACACACACACACAGAGACACACACACACACACACACACACACACACACAGAGAGAGAGAGAGAGAGAGACACACACACACACACACACACACACACACACACACACACACACACACACAGAGAGAGAGAGAGAGAGACACACACACACACACACAGAGAGAGAGAGAGAGAGACACACACACACACACACACACACACACACACACACACACACACACACACACACTCACCCCAGTCCTCGCTGGTTAGCAGGTTGTCTGCACAGTAACGGCTGTCGGACAGCAGCAGCTCCGCGGTCATCATCACACAATCACCGGGAATAACCGGGAATCACAGACACCAGCTGACTTTCCCGCGCGCGGGGGAATCCATCCGTTAGAGAAACACCCGAAACTAAGAAAAATATTAATGTATTGGTGTTGTTTAATACGCCATAACGCTCCGTCGCTCGAGTGACATACAGACAAGGAAACACATTTCCCTAACAAGTCCCGCCTCTTTTTGATCTGATCAGCCAATCGGAGTGTAGAACAGTCCGGAAACCTAGGACTGTTATTGGATGAGGGATGAGCCAATGGTGTGCTGCTCTCTCGGGGGAAGGCGGGCTGTAGTCGCTGAGTGACTGATGCAGAAGCCACTGAAAACACGGTATGAATTCACTGGCGATTGACGGAATTTTTAACCAATGAAACCGCTCCTTCGTCTCTGTGTTATTGTTTTTTTTTTCAAGCCCATATTCTCATTTTTGCACAAAGTGTAGTTCCGTCATTTAAATCGATCTGACTTTGAATTGGACAGCTATTATTATAAAGTGTTCGTGTAATGTTCTTGAATCTGGCACTCTTACATAACTCGCACAGATCATGTGACCGTCCATATCTTGTCGAGCATTAGAAGAGCTAATCTTACACCAGTTTTACCCAAAATTAAAAATATTCTATTTTTTAACACAGTGAACTCATGGCAGAAGATTTTGGTGTTATGCTATACCAAAAACAAATTATTCACTATTATATATAAATATATACACATTATTTATAGCCTCATTAGCGGGCGTTTAACCACTGTCTATGGTTTCAACGGGCCGCCGTCCGCCATATTGGAGCGGTCGCTGAACATTTGAGAGCAAGTTGACTGAGCGTATGCAACAATAGTTAGACGCATGTATGAAATCGACTTCAGCAGATGATTAAACACAATACAACAAGACGACAGTGTCAGCTAACACAACATAAAACATTTACCATGTAGGAAAAGTAAAAACATTTAGCCAAATATTGAGTTTAATATAAAAACACAAACCAACACATTCTCACACATGTGAAAGGTTATTCAGTCACTTTCTAATGGAATTTAAATCTCGTCGTTTTTACAACCAGAATCTGTGCAATGTTGTGGCAGCATCATTGACTCTTACTGTGAGTGACGACATGTTGACTGTTCCAAGATGGCCGACGCACTGAAGTGTCTGGAGCGGTCGAATGTGGATCTTACGTATACATATCTATGGTTCTAAGAACTAACTTCACTTTTTGGAGCCATTATTTCATTATGACTGAGAGAAGCGATGGACGGGGCAGGGGTTCTGGGCCCGTCACTGTAACTCTGGATCCGGGACGGTGTATGAGAGAAACGGCGCCGTGGACAATCCTGTCCTCCGCTTCTGGCCCTCGCTGGACAGTTCCGTGTTTACACATGTGTTGTTTCAAGCTGCACTGTTTTATTATTAAATCTTGTCGAACCATGTATCATGTGAAAGACTCAAGTTTGCCTATCCAGCCAATTGTGCATTAAAGTGATCAGCCCGACCATCCGTCATTAGTTTCCTGAGATATAACTCTATAACGGAACATGGACGAGCCCTAGCGGCCTGCAGGTGTAGCGCAGCCACACACGGACACACACTCTAGCTGATTTTCATATCAATCTCACAACTTGTTTAGAGTTATGACTAGAGTAGACCATATGTTTGTTTGTTTGAGTATTTTATATAAATTAACTTTCAAACTAGTTTCTTTCATGCAATACATTTTCATCACTATCAATGTAAACTTCTGTAACCTTTGCTGTATTTCATTCATATAGTAAAACTCTGCATAATAAACTTCCTCAAGTCTTGTGTGTCTAGTGTGTGTGTGTTACCAGATGATAACACTAAATTATCTAAAATGACAGAGTGTGTTAAAGATATAAAATATTGGATGACGTGTAATTTTCTTCTATTAAATTCAGATAAAACGGAGGTATTACTGATTGGTCCAAAAAACTGCCCACAAAACCTCTTACAATACAACCTTAATCTAGAAGGACGTCCTGTTACTTTATCCTCTACAGTAAAAGACCTGGGTGTTATACTAGACCGCAACTTGTCTTTTGAAAATCATATTTCAAATGTCACAAGAACAGCCTTTTTCCACCTTAGAAACATTGCTAAGCTACGTAATATGCTATCAGTTTCTGATGCAGAAAAGTTAGTTCATGCATTCATGACCTCGAGACTAGATTACTGTAATGCTCTATTAGCTGGTGGTCCTGCATCCTCCGTAAACAAGCTACAGTTAGTCCAAAATGCAGCTGCTAGAGTTCTTACTAGGTCAAGAAAATATGATCATATAACACCAATTTTATCATCTCTACATTGGTTACCTATTAAGTTCCGTATCAATTACAAAGTATTGTTACTGACCTATAAAGCCCTAAATGGTTTAGCTCCTGTGTATTTAAGAGATCTTCTATCGCCATATATTCCATCGCGCTCTTTAAGATCGCTAAATTGGAGGCTTCTGGTCGTACCTAGGATAACTAAGTCCACTAAAGGAGGGAGGGCGTTTTCACATCTAGCTCCTAAACTCTGGAATAGCCTTCCTGATATTGTCCGAGGCTCAGACTCGCTCTCCCAGTTTAAAACTAGATTAAAGACGCATCTCTTTAGCCAAGCATTCACATGATGCATCTCATACCTTTTATACTACAGTTAAATCAGATCAAATGCATTCATATTATGAACAGCAGCTACGCTAATTATTTCCCATCTGCCTTTTTTGTTGTTATCTCGGGATGCCTGTCCCTATAACTCAAATAGAGTTCGTCAGCTCCAGTTATGTATCCAGCCCCTCATGGAGACTTCAGATGCCCCAACGCCTGTGATGAGACGACTCAACGCCTGTGATGAGACGACTCAACGCCTGTGATGAGTCGACTCAACGCCTGTGATGAGACGACTCGACGCCTGTGAAGAGACGACCCAACGCCTGTGAAGAGACGACTCAACGCCTGTGATGAGACGACTCAACGCCTGTGATGAGACGACCCAACACCTGTGAAGAGACGACCCAACGCCTGTGAAGAGACAACCCAACGCCTGTGAAGAGACGACCCAACGCCTGTGATGAGACGACTCAACGCCTGTGATGAGACGACCCAACGCCTGTGAAGAGACGACCCAACGCCTGTGAAGAGACAACCCAACGCCTGTGAAGAGACGACCCAACGCCTGTGAAGAGACGACCCAACGCCTGTGAAGAGACGACCCAACGCCTGTGAAGAGACGACCCAACGCCTGTGAAGAGACGACCCAACGCCTGTGAAGAGACGACCCGACGCCTGTGAAGAGACGACCCGACGCCTGTGAAGAGACGACCCGACGCCTGTGAAGAGACGACCCAACGCCTGTGAAGAGACGACCCAACGCCTGTGATGAGACGACCCGACGCCTGTGAAGAGACGACCCAACGCCTGTGAAGAGACGACCCAACGCCTGTGAAGAGACGACCCAACGCCTGTGAAGAGACGACCCAACGCCTGTGAAGAGACGACCCCACGCCTGTGAAGAGACGACCCAACGCCTGTGAAGAGACGACCCAACGCCTGTGAAGAGACGACCCAACGCCTGTGAAGAGACGACCCAACGCCTGTGAAGAGACGACCCCACGCCTGTGAAGAGACGACTCGACGCCTGTGAAGAGACGACCCGACGCCTGTGAAGAGACGACTCGACGCCTGTGAAGAGACGACCCGACGCCTGTGAAGAGACGACTCGACGCCTGTGAAGAGACGACTCGACGCCTGTGAAGAGACGACTCGACGCCTGTGAAGAGACGACTCGACGCCTGTGAAGAGACGACTCGACGCCTGTGAAGAGACGATCCAACGCCTGTGAAGAGACGACCCAACGCCTGTGAAGAGACGACCCAACGCCTGTGAAGAGACGACTCGACGCCTGTGAAGAGACAACTCGACGCCTGTGAAGAGACGACCCAACGCCTGTGAAGAGACGACTCGACGCCTGTGAAGAGACGATCCAACGCCTGTGAAGAGACGACCCAACGCCTGTGAAGAGACGACTCGACGCCTGTGAAGAGACGACTCGACGCCTGTGAAGAGACGATCCAACGCCTGTGATGAGACGACTCGACGCCTGTGAAGAGACGACCCAACGCCTGTGAAGAGACGACCCAACGCCTGTGAAGAGACGACTCGACGCCTGTGAAGAGACGATCCAACGCCTGTGAAGAGACGACCCAACGCCTGTGAAGAGACGACCCAACGCCTGTGAAGAGACGACCCAACGCCTGTGAAGAGACGACCCAACGCCTGTGAAGAGACGACCCAACGCCTGTGATGAGACGACTCGACGCCTGTGAAGAGACGACTCGACGCCTGTGAAGAGACGACCCAACGCCTGTGAAGAGACGACCCAACGCCTGTGATGAGACGACTCGACGCCTGTGAAGAGACTACTCGACGCCTGTGAAGAGACGACCCAACGCCTGTGAAGAGACGACTCGACGCCTGTGAAGAGACGACCCAACGCCTGTGAAGAGACGACCCAACGCCTGTGATGAGACGACCCAACGCCTGTGAAGAGACGATCCAACGCCTGTGATGAGACGACTCGACGCCTGTGAAGAGACGACCCAACGCCTGTGAAGAGACGACCCAACGCCTGTGAAGAGACGACCCAACGCCTGTGATGAGACGACTCGACGCCTGTGAAGAGACGACTCGACGCCTGTGAAGAGACGACCCAACGCCTGTGAAGAGACGACCCAACGCCTGTGATGAGACGACTCGACGCCTGTGAAGAGACTACTCGACGCCTGTGAAGAGACGACCCAACGCCTGTGATGAGACGACCCAACGCCTGTGAAGAGACGACTCGACGCCTGTGAAGAGACGACTCGACGCCTGTGATGAGACGACCCAACGCCTGTGAAGAGACGACTCGACGCCTGTGAAGAGACGACTCGACGCCTGTGAAGAGACGACCCAACGCCTGTGATGAGACGACCCAACGCCTGTGAAGAGACGATCCAACGCCTGTGATGAGACGACTCGACGCCTGTGAAGAGACGACCCGACGCCTGTGAAGAGACGACCCAACGCCTGTGAAGAGACGACCCAACGCCTGTGAAGAGACGACCCAACGCCTGTGAAGAGACGACCCAACGCCTGTGAAGAGACGACTCGACGCCTGTGAAGAGACGACCCAACGCCTGTGAAGAGACGACCCAACGCCTGTGATGAGACGACTCGACGCCTGTGAAGAGACGACCCAACGCCTGTGAAGAGACGACTCGACGCCTGTGAAGAGACGACTCGACGCCTGTGAAGAGACGACCCAACGCCTGTGATGAGACGACTCGACGCCTGTGAAGAGACGACTCGACGCCTGTGAAGAGACGACCCAACGCCTGTGAAGAGACGACCCAACGCCTGTGATGAGACGACTCGACGCCTGTGATGAGACGACTCGACGCCTGTGAAGAGACGACCCGACGCCTGTGATGAGACGACTCGACGCCTGTGAAGAGACGACCCAACGCCTGTGATGAGACGACTCGACGCCTGTGAAGAGACGACTCGACGCCTGTGAAGAGACGACCCAACGCCTGTGAAGAGACGACCCAACGCCTGTGAAGAGACGACCCAACGCCTGTGATGAGACGACTCGACGCCTGTGAAGAGACGACCCAACGCCTGTGAAGAGACGACTCGACGCCTGTGAAGAGACGACTCGACGACTGTGAAGAGACGACCCAACGCCTGTGATGAGACGACTCGACGCCTGTGAAGAGACGACTCGACGCCTGTGAAGAGACGACCCAACGCCTGTGAAGAGACGACCCAACGCCTGTGATGAGACGACTCGACGCCTGTGAAGAGACTACTCGACGCCTGTGAAGAGACGACCCAACGCCTGTGATGAGACGACCCAACGCCTGTGAAGAGACGACTCGACGCCTGTGAAGAGACGACTCGACGCCTGTGATGAGACGACTCGACGCCTGTGATGAGACGACCCAACGCCTGTGAAGAGACGACTCGACGCCTGTGAAGAGACGACTCGACGCCTGTGAAGAGACGACCCAACGCCTGTGAAGAGACGATCCAACGCCTGTGATGAGACGACTCGACGCCTGTGAAGAGACGACCCGACGCCTGTGAAGAGACGACCCAACGCCTGTGAAGAGACGACCCAACGCCTGTGAAGAGACGACCCAACGCCTGTGAAGAGACGACCCGACGCCTGTGAAGAGACGACTCGACGCCTGTGAAGAGACGACCCGACGCCTGTGAAGAGACGACCCAACGCCTGTGATGAGACGACTCGACGCCTGTGAAGAGACGACCCAACGCCTGTGAAGAGACGACTCGACGCCTGTGAAGAGACGACTCGACGCCTGTGAAGAGACGACCCAACGCCTGTGAAGAGACGACTCGACGCCTGTGAAGAGACGACCCAACGCCTGTGAAGAGACGACCCAACGCCTGTGATGAGACGACTCGACGCCTGTGAAGAGACGACCCAACGCCTGTGAAGAGACGACTCGACGCCTGTGATGAGACGACTCGACGCCTGTGAAGAGACGACCCTACGCCTGTGATGAGACGACTCGACGCCTGTGAAGAGACGACCCGACGCCTGTGAAGAGACGACCCAACGCCTGTGAAGAGACGACCCAACGCCTGTGATGAGACGACCCAACGCCTGTGAAGAGACGACTCGACGCCTGTGAAGAGACGACTCGACGCCTGTGAAGAGACGACTCGACGCCTGTGATGAGACGACTCGACGCCTGTGAAGAGACGACTCGACGCCTGTGATGAGACGACCCGACGCCTGTGAAGAGACGACTCGACGCCTGTGATGAGACGACCCAACGCCTGTGAAGAGACGACCCAACGCCTGTGAAGAGACGACCCAACGCCTGTGATGAGACGATCCAACGCCTGTGATGAGACGACTCGACGCCTGTGAAGAGACGACCCAACGCCTGTGAAGAGACGACCCAACGCCTGTGAAGAGACGACCCAACGCCTGTGAAGAGACGACCCAACGCCTGTGAAGAGACGACCCGACGCCTGTGAAGAGACGACTCGACGCCTGTGAAGAGACGACCCAACGCCTGTGAAGAGACGACCCAACGCCTGTGATGAGACGACTCGACGCCTGTGAAGAGACGACCCAACGCCTGTGAAGAGACGACTCGACGCCTGTGAAGAGACGACTCGACGCCTGTGAAGAGACGACCCAACGCCTGTGAAGAGACGACTCGACGCCTGTGAAGAGACGACTCGACGCCTGTGAAGAGACGACCCAACGCCTGTGAAGAGACGACTCGACGCCTGTGAAGAGACGACCCAACACCTGTGAAGAGACGACCCAACGCCTGTGATGAGACGACTCGACGCCTGTGAAGAGACGACCCGACGCCTGTGAAGAGACGACTCGACGCCTGTGATGAGACGACCCAACGCCTGTGAAGAGACGACTCGACGCCTGTGAAGAGACGACCCAACGCCTGTGAAGAGACGACCCGACGCCTGTGAAGAGACGACCCAACGCCTGTGAAGAGACGACTCGACGCCTGTGATGAGACGACCCGACGCCTGTGAAGAGACGACCCAACGCCTGTGAAGAGACGACTCGACGCCTGTAAAGAGACGACCCAACGCCGGCGATATGTTATGCCCTAAATTTATGATTAACTAACTGTATTTTTGTTTGTACATTTTTGAAATGCATTTTCTGTAAAGCTGCTTTGAAACAATATGTATTGTGAAAAGCGCTATACAAATAAACTTGAATTGAATTGAATTGTCTGTGTGTGTGAGAGAGAGAGAGAGAGAGAGAGAGAGAGTGTGTGTGTGTGTGTGTGCATAATACACTTCCTCAAGTCTTGTGTGTGTCTGTGTGTGTGTGTGTGTGTGTGTATGTGTGTGTGTCTCTCTCTGTCTGTTTAACTTTTTCTGATAGATAAACCTACCAATTCACAAAATTAACAGAATTCATCTGATATAAAAAAATGGGATGACTAGTAACCTCACTATATACACGACTGATTAAAAGCATGGGTTCAGTAAGAAATGATACAAAGACGCAATAAATTGAAGACATTTATAATTTTACTAAAGATTTTATTTAAAATAAATTATGTTATTTTGAACTTTATATTCATCAAATAATCCTGAAAAATAAAATGTATCACAGTTTCCTCACAAATATGACAGTTTTCAACTGATAATAATCATAAATGTGTCTTGAGCATCATATTACACTGATTTCTGGAGGATCATGTGACACTGAAGACTGGAGTAATGATGATAAACTCAGCTTTGATCACAGGAATAAATTACACTTTACTGTATATTCACACAGAGAACTGATGATCTACATTATAATAATATTTCACTGTTTTACTGCCTGTGTGTGTTGTTGTGTAGCCGTGACTTAGGGTGTGTGTGTGTTGTTGTGTAGCCGTGACTCAGGCTGTGTGTGTCTGTGTTGTTGTGTAGCCGACACTCAGGCTGTGTGTGTCTGTGTTGTTGTGTTGTTGTGTAGCCGTGACTCAGGCTGTGTGTGTCTGTGTTGTTGTGTTGTTGTGTAGCCGTGACTTAGGGTGTGTGTGTGTTGTTGTGTAGCCGACACTCAGGCTGTGTGTGTCTGTGTTGTTGTGTTGTTGTGTAGCCGTGACTCAGGCTGTGTGTGTCTGTGTTGTTGTGTAGCCGTGACTTAGGGTGTGTGTGTGTTGTTGTGTAGCCATGACTCAGGCTGTGTGTGTCTGTGTTGTTGTGTTGTTGTGTAGCCGTGACTTAGGGTGTGTGTGTGTTGTTGTGTAGCCGTGACTCAGGCTGTGTGTGTCTGTGTTGTTGTGTTGTTGTGTAGCCGTGACTTAGGGTGTGTGTGTGTTGTTGTGTAGCCGTGACTCAGGGTGTGTGTTTAGAGATGGTTGCGTAGGTCACGTCCACTGGAGCCGGAGCCGGAGTTCTGGAGCGCTGGATGAACCGGAGACTGGAATACTGGACCGGAGCCGCCTGGAGAACAACAACAAATCAATGTTCATCTTACTCACAAAGCAGTCGAGCACAAGCTACACTGACATACAACACAACACAACACAAGACAACACAACACAACACAAGACAAGACAACACAAGACAACACAACACAACACAAAACAACACGAGACAAGACAACACAACACAACACAAGACAAGACAACACAACACAACACAAGACAAGACAAGACAAGACAACACAAGACAAGACAAGACAAGACAAGACAAGACAACACAACACAACACAACACAACACAAGACAACACAACACAACACAACACAAGACAAGACAAGACAAGACAACACAAGACAAGAAAACACAAGACAAGACAACACAAGACAAGACAAGACAACACAACACAAGACAACACAACACAACACAACACAACACAAGACAACACAACACAAGGCAACACAAGACAACACAACACAAGACAACACAAGACAACACAACACAACACAACACAAGACAAGACAAGACAACACAACACAAGACAACACAACACAACACAACACAACACAACACAACACAAGACAACACAACACAACACAAGACAACACAACACAACACAAGACAACACAACACAACACAAGACAACACAACACAAGACAACACAACACAACACAACACAACACAAGACAACACAAGACAACACAACACAAGACAACACAAGACAACACAAGACAACACAACACAAGACAACACAACACAACACAACACAACACAAGACAACACAACACAAGACAACACAAGACAACACAACACAAGACAACACAAGACAACACAACACAAGACAACACAACACAACACAACACAACACAACACAAGACAAGACAAGACAACACAACACAAGACAACACAACACAAGGCAACACAAGACAACACAACACAAGACAACACAACACAAGGCAACACAAGACAACACAACACAAGACAACACAACACAACACAACACAACACAAGACAACACAACACAAGACAACACAAGACAAGACAACACAAGACAAGACAACACAACACAACACAAGACAACACAACACAACACAAGACAACACAAGACAAGACAACACAACACAACACAACACAAGACAACACAACACAAGACAAGACAAGACAACACAACACAAGACAACACAAGACAACACAAGACAAGACAACACAACACAAGACAACACAACACAAGACAACACAACACAACACAACACAACACAACACAACACAACACAAGACAACACAACACAACACAAGACAACACAAGACAACACAACACAAGACAACACAACACAAGACAACACAACACAAGACAAGACAAGACAACACAAGACAAGACAACACAACACAACACAAGACAACACAACACAAGACAACACAACACAACACAACACAACACAAGACAACACAACACAACACAACACAACACAACACAAGACAACACAAGACAAGACAACACAACACAACACAACACAACACAACACAAGACAACACAACACAACACAACACAAGACAACACAACACAAGACAACACAAGACAAGACAAGACAAGACAACACAACACAAGACAACACAAGACAAGACAACACAACACAAGACAACACAACAAAAGACAACACAACACAACACAACACAACACAAGACAACACAACACAACACAACACAAGACAACACAAGACAAGACAAGACAAGACAAGACAACACAACACAAGACAACACAAGACAAGACAACACAACACAAGACAACACAACACAACACAACACAACACAAGACAACACAACACAACACAACACAACACAAGACAACACAACACAACACAAGACAACACAAGACAAGACAAGACAACACAACACAAGACAACACAAGACAACACAACACAAGACAACACAAGACAACACAACACAAGACAACACAACACAACACAACACAAGACAACACAACACAACACAACAAAAGACAACACAACACAACACAACACAACACAAGACAACACAACACAACACAACACAACACAAGACAACACAAGACAAGACAAGACAAGACAACACAAGACAACACAACACAACACAACACAACACAACACAACACAACACAACACAACACAAGACAACACAACACAACACAACACAAGACAACACAAGACAAGACAAGACAAGACAAGACAAGACAAGACAAGACAAGACAAGACAACACAACACAACACAAGACAACACAAGACAACACAAGACAAGACAACACAAGACAAGACAACACAACACAAGACAACACAAGACAAGACAAGACAAGACAACACAACACAACACAAGACAACACAAGACAAGACAACACAACACAAGACAACACAACAAAAGACAACACAACACAACACAACACAACACAAGACAACACAAGACAACACAACACAAGACAACACAAGACAACACAAGACAACACAAGACAACACAAGACAACACAACACAACACAAGACAACACAAGACAAGACAACACAACACAACACAACACAAGACAAGACAAGACAACACAACACAACACAACACAAGACAACACAAGACAACACAAGACAAGACAACACAACACAAGACAACACAACAAAAGACAACACAACACAACACAACACAACACAACACAAGACAACACAACACAACACAACACAAGACAACACAAGACAACACAAGACAACACAAGACAACACAAGACAACACAACACAAGACAACACAACACAACACAAGACAAGACAACACAAGACAAGACAACACAACACAACACAACACAAGACAAGACAACACAACACAACACAACACAACACAACACAACACAACACAAGACAACACAACACAACACAACACAAGACAAGACAACACAACACAACACAACACAACACAACACAACACAAGACAACACAACACAACACAACACAACACAACACAACACAACACAAGACAACACAAGACAAGACAAGACAACACAACACAAGACAACACAAGACAAGACAAGACAACACAACACAAGACAACACAACACAACACAACACAACACAACACAACACAAGACAAGACAACACAACACAAGACAACACAAGACAACACAACACAAGACAACACAACACAACACAAGACAAGACAAGACAAGACAAGACAACACAAGACAACACAACACAAGACAACACAAGACAAGACAAGACAAGACAAGACAAGACAACACAACACAACACAAGACAACACAACACAACACAAGACAAGACAACACAACACAAGACAACACAAGACAACACAACACAAGACAACACAAGACAACACAACACAAGACAACACAACACAACACAAGACAACACAACACAACACAACACAACACAACACAACACAACACAACACAACACAAGACAAGACAAGACAAGACAAGACAACACAAGACAACACAAGACAAGACAAGATAAGACAACACAACACAACACAACACAAGACAACACAACACAACACAACACAAGACAAGACAACACAACACAAGACAACACAACACAACACAACACAACACAACACAACACAACACAAGACAACACAAGACAAGACAACACAACAAAAGACAACACAACACAACACAACACAAGAATTTTCAAGGACTATTTCCCAGAATGCACCGCACTGACACACACCTGGACTTGTGAGTTCACACAGCTGATGACCGAGAGCACAGAAGAGTCTGAAAGAGAAGCGCTCGTGTCAAGTCCTGTATGCTAGCAGGAATCACCTTCATTTGAGTTTTGTTTCATGAAGTTTATCTCACCTTTTCTCAAACAGAGCACACAAGCGCTGAGAAACCCGCAGCACACACACGCAGCACACACACACACACCGATCCAGAGCGCAGAACAGCCCACATCTGAGGCAGCGTCTGAAACACAAAACCACACGATCAACAGAAGTGGAAACTACAGCAGATTCACTGGAACACACACACACACACACACACACACACACACACCTCTATAAACAAAATTATGAATGCAACACTTTTGTTTTTGTCCCCATTTTTCATGAGCTGAGCTCTAAGATCTGATACTTTTTCTATGTACACAAAAGGCCTATTTCTCTCAAATATTGTTCACAAATCTGTGTTATTGAGCACTTCTCCTTCGCCGAGATGATCCTCCACCTCACAGGTGTGGCATATCGATTACACAGCAGGATTATTGCACAGGTGTGCCTGAGGCTGTCCACAATAAAAGGCCACTCTAAAATGGTGGGTCTGAAAGCCAGTCAGTATCTGGTGTGATACATCTCCTCCGCATAATGATACAGTGTATCGGTGTGATCTTCACTGTCCTCTATAATGATACAGTGTATCGGTGTGATCATCACTGTCCTCTATAATGATACAGTGTATCGGTGTGATCTTCACTGTCCTCTATAATGATACAGTGTATCGGTGTGATCATCACTGTCCTCTATAATGATACAGTGTATCGGTGTGATCTTCACTGTCCTCTATAATGATACAGTGTATCGGTGTGATCTTCACTGTCCTCTATAATGATACAGTGTATCGGTGTGATCTTCACTGTCCTCTATAATGATACAGTGTATCGGTGTGATCTTCACTGTCCTCTATAATGATACAGTGTATCGGTGTGATCATCACTGTCCTCTATAATGATACAGTGTATCGGTGTGATCTTCACTGTCCTCTATAATGATACAGTGTATCGGTGTGATCTTCACTGTCCTCTATAATGATACAGTGTATCGGTGTGATCATCACTGTCCTCTATAATGATACAGTGTATCGGTGTGATGTTCACTGTCCTCTATAATGATACAGTGTATCGGTGTGATCTTCACTGTCCTCTATAATGATACAGTGTATCGGTGTGATCATCACTGTCCTCTATAATGATACAGTGTATCGGTGTGATCATCACTGTCCTCTATAATGATACAGTGTATCGGTGTGATCATCACTGTCCTCTATAATGATACAGTGTATCGGTGTGATCTTCACTGTCCTCTATAAGGATACAGTGTATCGGTGTGATCATCACTGTCCTCTATAATGATACAGTGTATCGGTGTGATCTTCACTGTCCTCTATAATGATACAGTGTATCGGTGTGATCATCACTGTCCTCTATAATGATACAGTGTATCGGTGTGATCTTCACTGTCCTCTATAATGATACAGTGTATCGGTGTGATCTTCACTGTCCTCTATAATGATACAGTGTATCGGTGTGATCATCACTGTCCTCTATAATGATACAGTGTATCGGTGTGATCTTCACTGTCCTCTATAATGATACAGTGTATCGGTGTGATCATCACTGTCCTCTATAATGATACAGTGTATCGGTGTGATCATCACTGTCCTCTATAATGATACAGTGTATCGGTGTGATCTTCACTGTCCTCTATAATGATACAGTGTATCGGTGTGATCTTCACTGTCCTCTATAATGATACAGTGTATCGGTGTGATCTTCACTGTCCTCTATAATGATACAGTGTATCGGTGTGATCTTCACTGTCCTCTATAATGATACAGTGTATCGGTGTGATCTTCACTGTCCTCTATAATGATACAGTGTATCGGTGTGATCTTCACTGTCCTCTATAATGATACAGTGTATCGGTGTGATCTTCACTGTCCTCTATAATGATACAGTGTATCGGTGTGATCATCACTGTCCTCTATAATGATACAGTGTATCGGTGTGATCATCACTGTCCTCTATAATGATACAGTGTATCGGTGTGATCATCACTGTCCTCTATAATGATACAGTGTATCGGTGTGATCATCACTGTCCTCTATAATGATACAGTGTATCGGTGTGATCTTCACTGTCCTCTATAATGATACAGTGTATCGGTGTGATCATCACTGTCCTCTATAATGATACAGTGTATCGGTGTGATCTTCACTGACCTCTATAAGGATACAGTGTATCGGTGTGATCTTCACTGACCTGTGAGTGTGAGTCTGACCGCGGTCCCGAAGCGCAGGTTCTTCAGACTGGTTCCAGTAGAGCAGAAGTAAAGGCCGATATCCTCGTCTCTGACGCTGAAGATCCTCAGACTCACAGACTCCAGTCGCCCGCCGGCCTGAAGCTCAAACCGCTCCTCGTTGTGTTCGACTATAAACACTCCTCTCTGCAGGACTCCTCTACTCGCAGACACCAGCACAGTCATGTTGTCCCCGGAGCCGAGCCGGAACCAGGCCAGGACATCGCTGGAGTTACTGTGAGAGTCACAGGGCAGAGAGACGTTCTGCTGGAGCTGGACACTCATGTTCACCGCAGGAACACACACCACACACACCGCACCGAGACCTGGGTTCAACAACACACAACACATCAGATCTTCAGCTAGAACACAAACAACACATCAGATCTTCAGCTAGAACACACAACACATCAGATCTTCAGCTAGAACACACATCAGATCTTCAGCTAGAACACACAACACATCAGATCTTCAGCTAGAACACACACAACATCAGATCTTCAGCTAGAACACACACCACATCAGATCTTCAGCTAGAACACACACCACATCAGATCTTCAGCTAGAACACACAACACATCAGATCTTCAGCTAGAACACACAACACATCAGATCTTCAGCTAGAACACACATCAGATCTTCAAGCTAGAACACACAACACATCAGATCTTCAGCTAGAACACACAACACATCAGATCTTCAGCTAGAACACACAACGCATCAGATCTTCAAGCTAGAACACACAACGCATCAGATCTTCAGCTAGAACACAAACAACACATCAGATCTTCAGCTAGAACACACAACACATCAGATCTTCAGCTAGAACACACAACACATCAGATCTTCAGCTAGAACACACATCAGATCTTCAGCTAGAACACACAACACATCAGAACTTCAGCTAGAACACACACCACATCAGATCTTCAGCTAGAACACACAACACATCAGATCTTCAGCTAGAACACACAACACATCAGATCTTCAGCTAGAACACACAACACATCAGATCTTCAGCTAGAACACACATCAGATCTTCAAGCTAGAACACACAACACATCAGATCTTCAGCTAGAACACACAACGCATCAGATCTTCAAGCTAGAACACACACAACGCATCAGATCTTCAGCTAGAACACACAACGCATCAGATCTTCAGCTAGAACACACAACACATCAGATCTTCAGCTAGAACACACAACACATCAGATCTTCAGCTAGAACACACAGCACATCAGATCTTCAGCTAGAAACACACAACACATCAGATCTTCAGCTAGAACACACAACACATCAGATCTTCAGCTAGAACACACAACACATCAGATCTTCAGCTAGAACACACATCAGATCTTCAGCTAGAACACACAACACATCCGATCTTCAGCTAGAACACACAACACATCCGATCTTCAGCTAGAACACACAACACATCAAATCTTCAGCTAGAACACACACCACATCAGATCTTCAGCTAGAACACACACCACATCAGATCTTCAGCTAGAACACACATCAGATCTTCAGCTAAGAACACACACAACACACTTTAGATCTTCAGCTAGAACACACATCAGATATTCAGCTAAGAACACACACAACACATCAGATCTTCAGCTAGAACACACACCACATCAGATCTTCAGCTAGAACACACACCACATCAGATCTTCAGCTAGAACACACATTAGATCTTCAGCTAGAACACACATCAGATCTTCAGCTAGAACACACACCACATCAGATCTTCAGCTAGAACACACAACACATCAAATCTTCAGCTAGATCACACACCACATCCGATCTTCAGCTAGAACACACAACACATCAGATCTTCAGCTAGAACACACAACGCATCAGTTCTTCAGCTAGATCACACAACGCATCAGTTCTTCAGCTAGATCACACAACGCATCAGTTCTTCAGCTAGAACACACAACGCATCAGATCTTCAGCTAGATAACACATCAGATCTTCAGCTAGAACACACACCACACATCAGATCTTCAGCTAGAACACACATCAGATCTTCAGCTAGAACACACAACACATCAGATCTTCAGCTAGAACACACATCAGATCTTCAGCTAGAACACACATCAGATCTTCAGCTAGAACACACACAACACATCAGATCTTCAGCTAGAACACTCACCACACATCAGATCTTCAGCTAGAACACACATCAGATCTTCAGCTAGAACACACATCAGATCTTCAGCTAGAACACACATCAGATCTTCAGCTAGAACACACATCAGATCTTCAGCTAGAACACACAACACATCAGATCTTCAGCTAGAACACACAACACATCAGATCTTCAGCTAGAACACACAACACATCAGATCTTCAGCTAGAACACACAACGCATCAGATCTTCAGCTAGAACACAAAACATATCAGATCTTCAGCTAGAACACACAACACATCAGATCTTCAGCTAGAACACACAACACATCAGATCTTCAGCTAGAACACACATCAGATCTTCAGCTAGAACACACATCAGATCTTCAGCTAGAACACACATCAGATCTTCAGCTAGAACACACATCAGATCTTCAGCTAGAACACACAAAACACATCAGATCTTCAGCTAGAACACACATCAGATCTTCAGCTAGAACACACATCAGATCTTCAGCTAGAACACAAAACACATCAGATCTTCAGCTAGAACACACAACACATCAGATCTTCAGCTAGAACACACAACGCATCAGATCTTCAGCTAGAACACACATCAGATCTTCAGCTAGAACACACATCAGATCTTCAGCTAGAACACACATCAGATCTTCAGGTAGAACACACATCAGATCTTCAGCTAGAACACACAACGCATCAGATCTTCAGCTAGAACACACACAACACATCAGATCTTCAGCTAGAACACACATCAGATCTTCAGCTAGAACACACAACGCATCAGATCTTCAGCTAGAACACACACAACACATCAGATCTTCAGCTAGAACACACATCAGATCTTCAGCTAGAACACACACAACACATCAGATCTTCAGCTAGAACACACATCAGATCTTCAGGTAGAACACACATCAGATCTTCAGCTAGAACACACATCAGATCTTCAGCTAGAACACACATCAGATCTTCAGCTAGAACACACATCAGATCTTCAGCTAGAACACGCATCAGATCTTCAGCTAGAACACACATCAGATCTTCAGCTAGAACACACATCAGATCTTCAGCTAGAACACACACAACGCATCAGATCTTCAGCTAGAACACACATCAGATCTTCAGCTAGAACACACATCAGATCTTCAGCTAGAACACACATCAGATCTTCAGCTAGAACACACATCAGATCTTCAGCTAGAACACACACAACGCATCAGATCTTCAGCTAGAACACACATCAGATCTTCAGCTAGAACACACATCAGATCTTCAGCTAGAACACACATCAGATCTTCAGCTAGAACACACATCAGATCTTCAGCTAGAACACACACAACGCATCAGATCTTCAGCTAGAACACACATCAGATCTTCAGCTAGAACACACACAACGCATCAGATCTTCAGCTAGAACACACATCAGATCTTCAGCTAGAACACACACCACATCAGATCTTCAGCTAGAACACACACAACACATCAGATCTTCAGCTAGAACACACATCAGATCTTCAGCTAGAACACACAACGCATCAGATCTTCAGCTAGAACACACATCAGATCTTCAGCTAGAACACACATCAGATCTTCAGCTAGAACACACATCAGACCTTCAGCTAGAACACACATCAGATCTTCAGCTAGAACACACATCAGATCTTCAGCTAGAACACACATCAGATCTTCAGCTAGAACATGCATCAGATCTTCAGCTAGAACACACATCAGATCTTCAGCTAGAACACACATCAGATCTTCAGCTAGAACACACAACACACCATATCTTCAGCTAGAACACACAACACATCAGATCTTCAGCTAGAACACACACCACATCAGATCTTCAGCTAGAACACACACCACATCAGATCTTCAGCTAGAACACACACCACATCAGATCTAGTTTACTCACTAACTAACAGAATCGCTCTGAAGATCATGGTTCAGTCAGATGGAGTTTGACTCTGAGGGTCTCGCTTATAAACGCTCATGTTCAACACTAGACGGGCAGGCACTCATAAACCACAGAGGGTTAGGTTGGTGTCACTGAGAAGGGAACAATTCGTTTCAAGAACATATAAGTTTCGGTTTAGAGGGAAAAGGAAACTATGGCCGTCCACAGACTGCATGAGGAGCAGAGGTTTGATGAGCTCCACACACACACACACACACACACACACACACACACACACACACACACACACACA
The DNA here is from genome assembly GCF_949152265.1 of Phoxinus phoxinus. Classification (NCBI taxonomy): domain Eukaryota; kingdom Metazoa; phylum Chordata; class Actinopteri; order Cypriniformes; family Leuciscidae; genus Phoxinus; species Phoxinus phoxinus. The sequence continues at coordinate 345,878 of NC_136894.1, forward strand.
CACACACACACACACACACACACACACACACACACACACACACACACACACACACACACACACACACACACACACACAGTAAGACCAGCATCCCATTCTTTCTGGATCAGCAGAGGTTTATATGGACTTTCTCCCTGAGACTCGAGCCTGTGCTGATCTTTACTTCTCCAGGAGCGAGAGCATCTTCTTCACTCTAAAAAATGCTGTGTTGGCTTTAATTAACTTTTTTTTATGTCAACAGGTCCCACGTAACTAGGTTACATTGGATTTATGTAACATTATTTATTTCAATTAACGTAAGTTAATTACATAAAGTTAATCCAATGCCGTTTAGTTGAATAAGGTTAACAGTCTTAATTTTGTCCAAAACAATGAAGTTAATTAAGTTCAATTATCCTAAAATTAATATTTTTACATTCAACCAAAACAAATAATCCAGCTTCACACAGCAAAAACTTCAGTGTTAAATGAACTCTCCTGGGAGTTTATATGGCTTCAGACTCAAGAGTGTTAAAGTATTGAAATATGAGTGTTAAATTAACACTCAAGAGTGTTAAAGGTAATGAGCTGATTAAGTGATTAATTGAGTGACGATTGATCATTATTGAAGACACTTGATGTTAACAAGCAGAATCACCAAAGGAGCAAATCAATTTTCAAAGACACCGTTATGGAGATCAGTTTTTGCTTTAGTTGGGCTATTGACACTTAAATCATTAACTTTAGATTTTGTTTGGCTGTTGTATCTGAGTTATAACTCTCAGATGAACAAAGAGAAAAGGTGATCAGGCGGTGTTGGTTATGTTTTTACATAATCATAATTTTGCCTAATCACTGAACTAATTGAGAGTCTAATCTATGACTTAAATGTACTTTGTTAATTACAACATGACATGATCCTACCTAGTAATATCCAGAATTTTCTAAATAATCTAAAGGATTTCTTAAAAGTTGTTCTGATAAACCAAAATCTTTCTTTTAGGCACACACAGACATCAATAATCGGTGTATGAATCTCAACAATGGTGACAAACAGAATATTCAATTAGGGAAAGGAAATTACTAAAACAATTCAGATCATAATTTATTCATACCGCAATGCATGATGAGAGTCATGAATAAGTTTTGATTGGTTGCACCCAGAATGCACTGCAACATGCTTTATTACTACCACCATTGTTGAGATTCATAGGCTGATTATTGATGTCAGTGTGTCTAAATATAGTAATTTTCAAAGTCTTTTGATCAGAATAACTTGTAAGAAATATTTTGGATTATTTTGAAAATGCTGATAATCATTAACTGTAGAATCACAGGCTGCTGTAATCAACATGGCAGTCATAACTCTCTAAATGAGATTTGTGATTCAGGTCAAATTATGATTATGTCAAACCATAACTAACATCACATGAACAACTCTTCTTTTGGTTCATCTGAGAGTTATAATTCAGATACAAAATCTAAACTAAATCTAAAGTTAATAATGTAAGGGTCAAGAGCCCAACTAAAGCAAACACTGATCACCATAACTGTGTCTTAAAAATTAGATTTTTTCCTTTGGTGATTCTGCTTGTTAATAATAATAATTAATAATAATAATTCATTACATTTATATAGCGCTTTTCTGGACACTCAAAGCGCTTTACATAGAAGGGGGGAATCTCCTCAACCACCACCAATGTGCAGCTCCACCTGATGATGCGACGGCAGCCATATTGCGCCAGAACGCCCACCACACACCAGCTTACTGGTGGAGAGGAGACAGTGATGAAGCCAATTAGTATATATAGAAGAATGATGAGGAGGCCGTGATGGACAGAGGCCACTGGGCAAATTTGGCCAGGACACCGGGGTTACACCCCTACTCTTTCGAAAGACATCCTGGGATTTTTAATGACCACAGAGAGTCAGGACCTCGGTTTAACGTCTCATCCGAAGGACGGGACATCAGGTGTCTTCAATAATGATCAATCATCACTCAATGAATCACTTAATTAGCTCATTAACTTTAACACTCTTCAGTGTTAATTTAACACTCATATTTTAACACTCTTGAGTCTGGAGCCATATAAACTCCCAGGAGAGTTTATTTAAAACTGGAGCTGCTGGATTATTTGTTTTGGTTGAATGTAAACATAAATTTTAGGATAATTGAAATTCATTAACTTCATTGTTTTGGACAAAATTAAGACTGTTAACCTTATTCAACTAAACGACATTGGATTAACCATATGTAATTAACTTAAGTTAATTGAAATAAATAATGTTACATAAATCCAACGTAACCTAGTTACGTGGAACCTGTTGACATAAAAAAAGTTAATTAAAGCCAACACAGCATTTTTTAGAGTGAAGATGAAGTTTCGGGTTCATGTTTGACGTCAGGAGCGCTGAAGGTGGGATTCCGAAACTGAGCTTTTCATGTCAAGCCCTTCCTCCAGTTCCTGTGTTCAGACAACCACACACACACACACACGCGCGCGCGCGAGCACACACAAACACACACGTGTTATGATTTATAAAAACACTTGACCAGCACATACACTCTGATCCTGCGTACGATCAGGACACGGCCCAGTTTAACGATCTGAGGGACTGGTTAAGGAAAACCACTTTAATATTAATTTAATAATTACCTTGCAGTTACAACATTTGTATATTCTAATACACGTTTGAAGACTTTTCCCGAGGCATGCTGTGTTTTAATGTTTGCTCGGCGCAGGATAACAGCAGAACTCGAGATCTGAGGAAATATTGACACGCAAATAATGATCAATAAAGCACAATAAGGCATATCTGTTTCCATAATATAAAGCAATTAAAAATAGGCTACTATTTGGCCAGTGTAAAAGATAGAGAAAAACATTCTCTTAAAATGTATTTTATACTATTTTTTTCAAAAACAAATCAAGGATCGGGTACTAAATGATTGTTAGCAATGTAATGTGACGCAAATCCGTTTTTTAATCCGTATTTTATCTTTGACAAGATGATTGACAGGTCAGTTTAACAGGATGCGTGTAACTAAGCAACAGAGAGTAACCGTTAAAGACGCTATTTTTTGATGTGATAAGATTGTCTAATCTTCTGCTACACACTCAAAGTATCTACTCTTCCCCACGAGAATCATGAGGACGGACACGCCCCTCTCTTCATTGCTCCGCCCACAAATCCACGAACTCAACTCAACGCAAGAGTGGATCATGATCACGTGTGCTTCGAGAAAACACAAGAACACATCAGCATGCAGAACACAAGAGCTGGTCGTTGTTAGACACTCAAACGGTCCTGTTATTATAACATTACAGCAGCACATCCGTGTTAACTCTCTCTGTCCCTACACTAATAACACACGCACACACTCCTCATGTGGAGCAGAAACACACGCACACACTCCTCATGTGGAGCAGAAACACACGCACACACTCCTCATGTGGAGCAGAAACACACGCACACACTCCTCATGTGGAGCAGAAACACACGCACACACTCCTCATGTGGAGCAGAAACACACGCACACACTCCTCATGTGGAGCAGAAACACATGCGGTGATGGGAACTACAGACTGAAGTGTGGAACTCGAGCTACAGTTGTGAAGAATGATATATGTAATCATCATGACCAATGCAGTGAAAGCCTCATTTGGGTTTACAACAGATACACTTCCTATCATGAACCAATGAGCAATTTTACAGCGACATTATCGTGAAGAGCTACTAGATATTGAGCTTAGAAACTCCTGTTATCTGACCCATGACATGCTAATGACCCTCATCATCATCTCCTCCGGGAGACAGTCCCCGGGTCTCCTCCCACTGGGATCGCCTCGCCACCCTGCGGAGAAAGTTCCTCCCGGCCGCCGGTGTCCTTCGGCCGGTAAACCGAGAGCTTCGCCGTGCAGCAGAGGACGCTCACGGACATCTCTAAACTCCACACACACACCTCACATCACACAAACTACACACCTCAGATCACACAAACTACACACACCTCACATCACACAAACCTCACATCACACAATGGACACAAGACTCGAGTCAAGTTTACAAGTCAAACACGTTTATTTCTGATAGTTCATGCTTTCTTCTGTTCAGCTTTCTGGAGCTTCTTCATCTCGTGCTTGATGATCTTGTTCCTCTGCGGAGAGAAGACAGGTCAGCTCGTGTTCATAACCTCATGTTCACACACACACACACACACACACACACACCTTTATGAGGACATTCAATGACAATGCGATCTCCAGCAGTTTACTCTAACCTTACCCATCACAACTAAGTTTCCAACAATAAGAAAGGCGAAGCGTGATGACGCTATGAGGACAGTGGAGCGATGGGAGATGTCGTTTACAACATCCAGAGACGTATGGAATTAATGAATCATGATCACGGATGAGGTAATTAATTAGTTTTTGTATTACCTGTACGTCTGAACGTGACATTTTATGTCATGATAATGAATTAACTACAAGGACCGCAAAATGTTATGCTATGAGTGAGGACCGGCCAAAATCTCCTCACTTTACTCTCTCTGTCCTCACGCCAATGCTCTAAAACTCAAACTGGTCCTCACAAAGATAGTTGTACAAGTACACACACACACACTTACCATTTTCTTGGCCTTCATCACCTTGAAGCGATCAAAGTCAGACATCTTTGCTCTCTGTTGAAAGAAACGCAACATGATTATAAGATCACACACTCGTAAGCTCTGCTCCCGACACCAGCGCGAGCGTCCGCTCCATACCTTCTTCCTGGCCTCGATCTTCTTGGCCCAGCTGCTCTCCTCCCACTTCTTGCTGACCTCGGCCTTCTCCCAGGCTCGCCTCACGTACTTCTGACGCGCGCTGAGGAACACACACACACACACACACACACACACACACACACACAGATCAACATCTGCTCACCCACAGCTGTTACACGCACACCCCGCGCCAGATCTGTGTTTAAAGTCACTCATTAAAAAGATTAATAGAAAAGTTAATGACATTGGTGTAAATGTTACAAACACAATTTTAATAACAAGTTTGACATTTGAAAGTCATATGTTCAGATACAAAAGCACAGCTGATAATCAAACACTTTTAAAGGTATAGCGGAGGATTTTCTTTTTCCGGGTGGGTAGCCTTACTATTGGTCCACCGAAGTGTCAATCATTCTGGTGAGACATTTACGTAAGGCCGTCTACGTGCTCGTCCCTGTGTGGTGTATTATGTGTGATGAGTTACGGTTTCAGCCATTCCTGTGAAAATGGCTGAGGGTCGAAAGAGAAAAAATGTATACGAAGTGTATGATAAGAAGAGAAAGGCCGCAGAATATAGAAACAAGACCAGAGTGATTTCGGGAGAATATTTCACACGCTGGCGTGCGCTAGAAGCACAGGTCGGGCTTCACTGATGCGCAGTCGACTCTACTCGACAGGTAAAGTTTGTCATGCTATCTGGAGAAATCCATTTAAAATCACTGCTAGTAAAAGTTAATGTAAGCTATGATTAGCGATGCTAGCCGTTTAATAGGCGTTCCCACTCGGGAGCAAATAGAGTTGCGCATGTGCATTTTTAAAAAAATTGGAGAGGACGGGTCTTTTCTAAAATTAGGAAAGATCCGCCGCTATACCTTTAATTGGTAGTCCTAAAGAAGTCGACAAAAATGCCCATCCCAAATTTTATATAGCATGGGTTAGGAACATGGACGCACTACATCCGCTGATACGCATCAGAACCCCGCTTGCTCTAGCAGGGCATGATGGGACACACACACACACACACACCTGTGAGGGACTTTGATGACGTAGTCTGTGAGCTGCAGGCACTTGAAGGGCATGGCCTGCCTCTTGACCCCCGTGCACGGGCCGTCCACCAGCGCCTGCACACAAGCACAACACTCACTGTAGCGTGATGAAGATGATGAAGATGGGGACCCACAGCGGGACACGCCAGCACTGCTGGGCTAACTCACCCTGTTCTGGTCAATTACATCTACTATGGCCACCAGCTTCCCCTCATACGGCCCGAAAGCCACGAATGCAACGCGGCCGATTTCAACAAAGCGCTTAAAAACCTGAAGACAAAAGAGAAAATAAATACATTTTCAATGTAAACCATTCATGACAGATCTCACTGATGACGGCCAATGCCCTGTGTGTCCAGTCATGTCCACAATCTAACTTTACTCCTGTTGTTAACTCAGTTTCTCCAAACCTGTATGCGTTCCTCCGGCTGAACACGAGACGGACCCGACCCCGACCCGTCCAGTCTCTCTCTCCGACTCCGGCAGAGCGACTGCTCGACTACCGACTCTTTAAACATCTGTGTTCAGCAGGAGGACGGACTCCATACAGGTTTAGAACAACATGAGGATGAGTAAACTACAGAATTGTACTTTGTGTCTCTTTAAGCGCGTGCTTCAGCCGGGCGCTCTCGGGCGCGCTCTCTGCTCGTGCCCGTGTGAACGGGACCGACCAACACAACTTTCCCGCTATAAAACACCTTTATATCGAGTGTTCGGTGATTTATCATCATTTGATGGTCCTGTGAAACACGAGTCTGCAGACTGCGGCCTAACTCTCTCTCTCACACACACACACACACACACACACACACACACACACTCCACCACGTTGTTTCGAGGCACATCTGACGCTCTCTTTCTCACCGATAGCGCTAAAAGCCTCATTTATACTTCGAAACGACTATACAGAGGGGCATTAAGGTGTTATAATGCGTATTCGATGCGTTATTCGTCTGTAATACTGCAAAAAACATCATATTTGTTTGATTTTAGACTCCGCGACAGTGAGTTCACTCACCATGATGGCAGACCGTGGTGGAAAAGGACGACAGCACTTCCGCTCTGGAGTGAAGAGGCTTCCGTTTCAGCACTGCGCATGCGCGGAGTCAATAACGCGCAGGAATGGGAGCGGATTCAGTTATGGTTATAATGTAAAAGCCACACTTTCTTTTAATGTTTAACAGTTTATATCATACAAGGCCAAACGCGTGCTGTGACATGGTCTTTTAAATTGTTATTTTATTTTAAATAAAGAATAAACACCGGCGAATTAAAGCAATAAAAGTTAATATTGTCATTTTGAACCGTAATGATCATTAACATTTACTAATGCATTGTTAAATATATAGTATCTGTCAATATTAATAGACATGAGCTAGTATGAATTAAAGAACAGTTGTATTTTACCAACATTATTACCAGGATTAATAACGAATCTAATGCTCATTATTAGTTAAAAGTCCCCCTGTGGTGAAAGTTTTACTGTAGTTTATGTGTCTATGTGGAGTTATTAATCTGCTTTAACACACACATGTGTAAGTTCATAAGTGGACAGCATTGCTGAGTATTTTCTGCTTAAAACTGCAGTGAACCAAAGACAGTCTCAAAAACACGGTTTGAAATCGCTGGTGTTTCTGACGTCACACACTACCTTGACCAATCAGATCAACGTGTGATCGTCCACCAGTGCATCTCTGCATAGACACATAATAAAAGATGTCTTACGATGGAGTCTCGGTCGGCATCACCCGGCGGCCATCTTGTCACAGGGCGTTCTGTACGGTGATGATCCGCACGAACACAAATACTCTTATCTCACTGAAATCTGGACGGATTCACAAACGGTTTGGTTTCTTACAAACGTTATTAACGTGGCTATAATTCTGGATGCTTGAACATGTTGAAATATATAATATTATAATTATTCATAAGTATGCAGTGTCATAACTACATCTCTGACATTTATAACAAACCAACCCGTTTGAAAATCGGTAGAAAATTGAGCAAGTTATGGTTATTTAATAAGTACATGCACCATTAAAACAATGTTAGGAGTGAGCGAGCTGACTGTGGCAAGATGGCCGCCGTGTGCGGACGTCGACCTCCATTGGCCTGCAGCGCGGACGAGACATCTAGCCTTTATTATATGTTATCTATGGATCTCTTAGCTGAGTGAGTGGAGGCGGGGCTCATTTGCATATTCATAGAACCACACGTACTAAATGAGGCAAGGGTGTCGAGTTACATTCAAGATATTTTAAGGCATGAAGAATTTTATTTCACAGGAATTTTTTTTTAAATATGTCATATTGGTGATCAAAGATGAGTTTTAAGGGATACAATGATTGACTACCTGGGGACTAATGCATTAGCCAATGGGATTGACTTATTCAGTGTTATCATGTGACCTTAGTAAAGTGTCTCAGAATCACATTATAAATGTTAAATCTTTCAAAATGACCAGGACTCTCGGTTTAGAGAAATTAAAAACGCTTCCAGAAGTTAAAAAAGTGCCTCGTCATCAGAAATGGTAAAATAACAGAACTCTGTAGGAAAATCAAAAGGACAAATTTTATTAATATTCACAATTAAAATCATGAGATTTAAAAGCAGCCAATCATGTAACAGACAGTTAAAAGTCTTAATTAAAACGAATGCAGAATTGATGGATGCACTGGATCTCCGGAGCTCAGCGGCAGCCGACGAACGACTCGTTGTAGAGGTCCATGTTCTTGAGGCTGCGCCGCGACGCCGGCTTGAAGATCGGGGAGCGCAGGAACCGCGTGTCCGTGAACTTATCGCCGCGCCGGAGCTTCCTGCGGCAGACACACCGTTAGCAACACACCGTTAGCAGCACACCGTTAGCAACACACCGTTAGCAGCACACCACTGAGCCCAGAGCGAGCGGGAACATAAAGCGAGGCACGTACGAGCTGATCGACGGCTCCTTGTAGTTCACGGGTCCGGTGCAGCGGCGCCTGGGGGCGGAGCTCGGGGGCGTGGCCAAAGCACACGCCGGCTTCTGATAGGCTGCAGGGGAGAGATTGCTCACGTCACTCAAAGCCACGCCCAGAAATGAGCGAACAACCAGCCGGCCTGCAGAAACACACGTGCCACACATCAGTCCTCCTACACCGGGAAACGTGAACAGATGGAGGAGAGAGAGAGAGAGAGAGAGAGAGAGAGAGAGGGAGGGAGAGGGAGAGAGGGCGAGAGAGAGAGCGAGAGAGAGAGGGCGAGAGAACATGAAGGGTTTACCTCTCCTCCTTCCTCTGTCCATCACCACTGGCGCTTCATTCTCCCGACCGGAGGAGGTGCTGGGACACTTTGGGAATTGAAATATTGGGCAGTCAATCATCATAAGCTCCGCCTCTCCATCAGGAATATCAGGGAGTGGCGACTCCAGAGAGACACCAGGGGGCGCTGCAGGGAAACAAGAGACTCACCCCTTATACTATAAGCTTTATTCATGTTTTTTAGTTGTCATATTACCTCAGAATTACATTATAAAACGTTTCTTAAACTTTCTCCCATTATTTTCTTAATAATAATTAATCATCACTATATAGTTCCATGTGTTCTTTTATTTTCTTATTACAAATTAGAATAAAAATGAAAATAATAAACCAGAATCGAATGAAAGGAACAGTGCTTTACTATTCTCAGTGCATCTGAGGCGCGCCATCAGACTCCGCTCGACCAAAAACACAATTATTAATCACGCAATTATTATTCTTAAAAAATACTATTGTCCTGTAAAATTAAAAAAGCAAATATTGAATAATAATACATTTATAATACAGTACAAAAGTATTTTTAAATACGAGCCACACGATCTGCGGATTCTCCAACAGAACAAAAGTTCAATCAAAAACAATCGTTTCAAGTTTGAAAGCAAAGAAATTAAAGCAGCCATAAATGTTACTGTTGTTCTGCGAAATAAAATAATATTGATACTATATAATACTTCTATAAAATGAGACCAAACTTAAGTTGCTCCCAAGCTTAACATTTTATGACACATGTAGTGTCCACTGTGGACCCGTGTAACTGATGCACAAGGGTAACAGAGATAATAGTTCAGCATATTCCACAGCTCTATTAATAACCCTGGAACAGAAAGCAAGAACTATGAAGAATCACACATTATTTCCACTCTGGGTTTACCTGGGCTGGGCTCTGATTGGCTGGGATTCTGGAGGGGAGCACAGAGCGGCCGGTCGAGATGCACGTCAGTTTCGTCCACTTCAGCCTTCCTCTTCTCTGAGAATCATTCAATTATAAACAGAATGAAATGTTAGATAGTGTGATATGATGCATATTACGCCTCTTTTCACAAGATGTAATATAAATCTATGGTGTCCCCAGAAAGTGTGTGTGAAATTTCAGCTCAAAATACCAGATCATTTATTATGGCTCGTCAAAATTGCCCCTTTTAAAGTGTGTCCCTTTAAATGCAAATGAGCTGCAGCTCCGCCCCCGTTCAGAAGAGGGCGGAGCCTTTACACAAGCTTCAGAAACTCGGGCAATAACAGAACCGGCCGATCTCACTGTACAGCGCTGTGCGGTACCTGAGTGCTGGCTCCGGGTCTTCTCCTGAGCGGAGCGCCGTTTGGATCGAGCGCGTCTGGCCGGAGGACTGCGAGTTCTTCTAGTCTTCCTCTTCGGCACGTACGGGGAATCATCATCACCATCCTCATCATCGGAGCGGCTGCTGTCGGCCTGGTCCTCTTCATCCGCAGGCTCGTCCGGTCTCTCCGCAGGCTCGTCCGGTCTCTCCGCAGGCTCGTCCGGTCTCTCCGCAGGCTTGTGTCCGGTTCTGAAGGGTGTCAGATGAACGGCCTCCTCACAGTCGAAGTCGAAGGTGTCGTTGCCGCCCAGCGAGGAGTTCAGGCCCTCGGCCGGCGCTCGGGACCGGCTCTGGGAACGCTCGCGGCTTTTGGAGCGCGCTCGGGGTTTGGAGTTCTCCCAGGGTTTCTTCAGCGGGGCCCGGTCCGGTCTGCGGCCCCGCTCCGGTTTGGTCCGGGTGGGTTTTCTCCTTCTGCACGGTCTAGCGGGAGGATCCGGCGTCGAGTGCTGGACCTCAGAAACCTCCAGCTCAAACTCCCGGTTCTGCTCCTCCGGCTCGACCCGCTCCTCCTCCGGCCGAGTGCCGAGCGCCTCCTCTCGCCGGTCATCCAGACTCTCGTGTGTTCTCCCGATGGGGTGTAAGCGAGAGCTCCGCCTCCTCACAGCGTCGGAGCGTCTCTTTCTCCTGGTTCCCACAGTGGGCGGCAGTGCACCCGGCCTGTCAGCGCCGCTCCCCGAAGCAGCCTCTGCACACATGCAGCACACAGAGTAAAAGCCCGAACATCTGTGTGTAATGAGCATGTGACACACACACACACACACACACACACACCTGCAGTCGGAGGAGGCTCCTGCACGTCAGTCTCGAACACAGCACCCGTCCTGCAACACAGTCACAATATCATCAACAAATACCTTTACTCTGATAATAATCATAACTGTGTCTTGATCATCAGATCATCATATTACACTGATTTCTGGAGGATCATGTGACACTGAAGACTGGAGTAATGATGATAAATCCAGCTTTGATCACAGGAATAAATTACACTTTACTGTATATTCACACAGAGAACTGATGATCTACATTATAATAATATTTCACTGTTTTACTTTAAGATAAAAATAAATAAATGTAGCCTTGGTGAACAGAGCCCAAACTTTTAGACTTGTAGTCCGCAGAGTGTGTTATCTGAAAGCAACCGGTACAAACTGTGCTAAGAAACAGATGCCAACATGTTTTTGAATGTGTGTGTGTGTGTGTGTGTGTGATATCAAGGTCACAGAGGTCATCGACACATGCGACACTTGATTGACAGGTGATCTGACCAATCATACTTCGCCATCCGCCATTTTGTCCGACACAGTCAGGAGAGTTAGCAGATTAACATGGAGGATTTGAGCTTGAGAAGCGGAGTGTACTGACGTCTTTCCGCGGTTAAAACAACATTCCTTCTGATGTTCATTCATGTTTGATGCTATAAATGAACTAGAAGGAAGAGATGATGGTTCACGAGCGGCTTTAACTGAGGCGACACAGCGATCTGCCAGACACATTAAAGAGCCACAAAACGCTATTTATTGTTTAAATTTCTTTTAAAAAATTACCAAATTTGAAAGGTGAGACTTCGTTAAATATCAAAAGTAACCCAAAAGTAATCTGGTCTGTGTCTGTCAGTGTCTCTCTGCTCCGTGATGTGTCTCCACTGCGTGAGAACATGGTGTGTGTGAGAGAGAGGCGTGGCTTGTCGGACATAGCAACAGTAACTAAGGGGGGCGGGTCTTTGCGAACGGTCAATTGCGTGATATAAAGTCGCAATTACGAGTTATAAAGTAAGAATTCCGTGATAGTCACAATTGCAAGAAATAAACTTGAAATTTGACTTCACAAATGCGAGATATAAAGTTAGGAATGCGAGATATAAAGGCACAATTATCTATTAAAATGGCTGTGGCGTAGTTCCCATAGAAAACCTTGCTGAGCAGAAGAGCCTCTTTCAGAAACATCCCCAAACCTCGAACACTAGTGTGTGTAACTCCTCTATGAGCAGCTTGTGTTCCTCACCGGGGACTGACGGGCTGAGCTGGAAGCGCCTCGACTGGAGAAACCTGCAGAAGCACACAGGAGTTAGAGCCGCGAGTGAGAGCCACTGCTCACACTTCACACACAACTACATCTGCACAGCGACGACACATCCAGGAGTGTGTTCCCGTACAGCGCTGTAACTCGCGGCTGCAGTTCCCGGACAGCTTCACTGCTGTAGTGTGTGTGTGTGTGCGCGTGTCACCTGTATATCAGCAGTGTGTGTGTATGTGTGTGTGCGTGTCACCTGTATATCAGCAGTGTGTGTGTATGTGTGTGTGCGTGTCACCTGTATATCCGCAGTGTGTGTGTGTGTGTGCGCGTGTCACCTGTATATCAGCAGTGTGTGTGTATGTGTGTGTGCGTGTCACCTGTATATCCGCAGTGTGTGTGTGTGTGTGTGTGCGTCTCACCTGTATATCCGCAGTGTGTGTGTGTGTGTGTGTGTGCGTGTCACCTGTATATCAGCAGTGTGTGTGTGTGCGTGTCACCTGTATATCAGCAGTGTGTGTGTGTGTGTGCGCGTGTCACCTGTATATCAGCAGTGTGTGTGTATGTGTGTGTGCGTGTCACCTGTATATCAGCAGTGTGTGTGTGTGTGCGTGTCACCTGTATATCAGCAGTGTGTGTGTATGTGTGTGTGCGTGTCACCTGTATATCCGCAGTGTGTGTGTGTGTGTGTGTGCGTCTCACCTGTATATCCGCAGTGTGTGTGTGTGTGTGTGTGTGTGTGCGTGTCACCTGTATATCAGCAGTGTGTGTGTATGTGTGTGTGCGTGTCACCTGTATATCCGCAGTGTGTGTGTGTGTGTGTGTGCGTCTCACCTGTATATCCGCAGTGTGTGTGTGTGTGTGTGTGTGTGTGCGTGTCACCTGTATATCAGCAGTGTGTGTGTGTGCGTGTCACCTGTATATCAGCAGTGTGTGTGTGTGTGTGTGTGTGTGTGCGTGTCACCTGTATATCCGCAGTGTGTGTGTGTGTGTGTGCGTCTCACCTGTATATCCGCAGTGTGTGTGTGTGTGTGTGTGTGTGTGCGTGTCACCTGTATATCAGCAGTGTGTGTGTATGTGTGTGTCACCTGTATATCAGCAGTGTGTGTGTGTGCGTGTCACCTGTATATCAGCAGTGTGTGTGTGTGTGTGCGTGTCACCTGTATATCAGCAGTGTGTGTGTGTGTGTGTGTGTGTCACCTGTATATCAGCAGTGTGTGTGTGTGTGTGTGTGTCACCTGTATATCAGCAGTGTGTGTGTGTGTGTGTGTTACCTGTATATCAGCAGTGTGTGTGTATGTGTGTGTGTGTGCGTGTCACCTGGGCGTGTTCAGCCGGCGCGCGGTCTCGGAGAGTCCTCTTCAGCATCAGCAGGTGGAACACGAGCGCCTGCCTCTCCTTCTTCAGCTGCAGAATGACCGCCTGCGCTTGCCGTACCTTCTCCCGCTCCGTCTGCAGCGCCACGGCGAGCGCTTTGTTGTTCACCTGCACACTCTTCAGCACGAACGGCTGCACCGGCGCTGTAAACACATGACCCGCCCCGACATTAATGGTTTGTTATTGTTTTTTTTATGGAATATTGCAGTTTATTCTAAATGATGTATCAGCGTTTTAATAATCTTGACTGAGAATAAGTTCTTGCAGCATCTCTTCTCTGATGATGTGGGCGGGGCAACCTGTCACTCACATGAGATCAGCCAATAGCAAACCACAACCATCCAATCAGTTCCCCACAGACACACTCAAGCCCCGCCCACATGTGTTCTTGCTCGAGAAGCGCTTCACGGTCATCATCACAACTTCCGTTTCATGCGGACTTTAATTTGGTTTTAAACCGGACTTTCCTCCTCCAGTGGAACACAAAGCAGACGCGAGGCTGATGTCACTCCTAAACACCGCAGTCTGCTTTCCACAGAGGGAAATCCGTCATAGGTTTGGATCAACGACAGAGTTTACATTTCTGTGTGAACTGTCGCTTTAAGAGCTGGGAGATCGGCTTATATAGACCCACTACTGCTACTAACGATATCATAAAACACAACCTAGACGTTTATATACACAAGAACACATCAGAAGGCAGGACTGTGTCGCAGTCTCGGCATCATCGCACCTGTGCTTCTGTTCTTCATCTTCGACAGGCCGCGGCTGACCGCGACAGCACCAGCGAGCCGTTTGTTCCTCTTTTCCTTCATTTTGTCCTTGATTTCGTCCAGACTCTGCTGGAAGCTCTTCTTCTGCGCCCGCTCGCGCGCCATGGCGGACCGCGAGTCCCTCAGGAGATCAACGGGTTAAACTTCACCTCCACATGCCTCCGAGCTCCACATAAACACGACACCACCTCGCACTGCTGTTCGCCGATATCCACAGGCGAATGAACGGATACTGTAGAACGGATAATGCGTCAATTGTGTGTATTTTATGTGAGTTTCTTCTCTGGCGTATTTCCCGTCGGGACGTTGATGTTCGAAATCATGCGCTGCGAGCTCTGATTGGAGGAACACACGTCACTTCCGCGACTAGCTCACACGTCATCTGCAGTCAAAAACAAATAACATGCGCCGACACTCTTCTATATATTTAGGAAAAAGGAAGAATTTTATTTTAGTTTTTTCTGTTTATTATTCTTTCTTGTATGACTTGTTACTTTGTTTAAAGATACGTGATATCTGTCCTCTTGAAGCAATCCTGTTGTATGATGATGATTACTGTATAATTTTAATTATTTGTTAAAAAATAAAAATAAACCTTGCGCCGACACTCCGCTGCTAAACCCATTCAGTTGCTCTATTTTAATGTATTTATTTTAATCTCCCTCTGGTTCTGCTCTTGTATAATATTTTGTATTTTTGTATTAATTACTCTATTTGTGTTCTTATTGTTTGTATCGCAAAGAGACTTAATAAAGATTTCTAATAAAAAATAAAAAAAATGCGCCGACACTCTATAACGTTATCTTTTATTATTATTATGTTATGACAATGATGATAATGGTTGTTAATGTTTTTTTCTCGTTTCTTTTCTTCCATAAAATAAGTACACTCTAAAAAATGCTGGGTTGTTTCAACACAATTTTGGGTCAAATGTGGACAAACCCAACCGTTGGGTTACATTTTTAAATTAAATTTTTAACCCAACGTTTGGGTTTGTCCATATTTGACCCAAAATTGTGTTGAAACAACCCAGCATTTTTTAGAGTGTATCTAAACTTTCTTAAATGCATTTACTGGAGAAGCAAAATGATTATGATATTAATAATATAAAGTTTTGTTTTCTGGAAAATGATGTGAGTTTATGCTTTAAAACAATAACAAATATCAGTCAGAAAAATCCTCTTCATTCAAAGGGAAAGTTGATGATGTTTCCATGAAGAATAAATTAAACCGTCACTTCTGGAAAACAGTTTTGAGTAATTGTAGCTTGAGGAAAAAAGTCCATAATTTAAGGAAATATACTAGGGAAAATTGTTCAAAACTTGTTTGCATAATCAAATGTACTGGAAAGCTGACGTGACATCATCATGCGTGTGTTAATAAAGCGTATTCTGTTCAGATCAGGCCGACTCTTTCCCACACCGCTTTTAAAATACATTTTCATTCTGACTGGACCTTTGAGCCGCAGATCAGGTCATGATTACAGTTCTGATCACCATGATGGACAAAATTAATCATTTATTAAAAAAAAAAAATCCACTAAAGTTGAAATATTAAGGCAAGTGCAGGAATAAACATTCTTAAATGCTCAACATTATGAATTGTAGGTAGAGATCAGTATATATGCATTTTATTTTTTATTGAGAACATTGAATAAAAAAAATAATTAGCAATTAAAATAGGCCTAAATAAATAAAAAGTAACAAGACTGGTATAACTAGTCAGATTAGATCACATATCAAAGGAAATGATGAGGTTTTAAAGCCTCATGAGTTAGAGAGGCTGTGCTTCAGAAGACTGAGGAAAGTTGCTTCTGTCTTGAACATTTTTTCCTACCGTAAGAAAAAAGAAGAAAGGAAGAATCGTATAATGATACTTTATTTCAGACCCAGAGGGATCCATAATACATTACAAAACACATACATAGTAATACACCCCCCCCCCCCCCCACACACACACACACACACACACACACACACACACACACACACACACTCACACACACACAAAGAAAATAAAAAAGTAATACAAGTAAAAATACACCTTCCACAGTGTTCAGTGTCTAACATACAGACATGTACACCAATGGTTCCACAGTCTGGACGAAAATCTTACAGAACTTCAGGGTCAGCCAACACAGCAATAGGTCATTTTTTGATTCAGACACCCTACCCATAAATCTGTACATTGAGTTACGCAAGACTGCAGCACAGGTAGGTACCCCAGCACTAACACACATATGGCTTGCACTGGAGTCTCTTCTCATGCTGTCATTATAAGCCACTGTGAGCTTGCTAATGCTACCGTGCGCATAACGGCACCACAGTGTACAGTGGTGTCCAGTGGTGTCCAGTGGTGTCCAGTGGTGTACAGTGGTGTCCAGTGGTGTACAGTGGTGTCCAGTGGTGTCCAGTGGTGTCCAGTGGTGTACAGTGGTGTACAGTGGTGTACAGTTGTGTACAGTGGTGTCCAGTGGTGTCCAGTGGTGTACAGTGGTGTCCAGTGGTGTACAGTGGTGTCCAGTGGTGTACAGTGGTGTCCAGTGGTGTCCAGTGGTGTACAGTGGTGTACAGTGGTGTCCAGTGGTGTCCAGTGGTGTCCAGTGGTGTACAGTGGTGTCCAGTGGTGTACAGTGGTGTCCAGTGGTGTACAGTGGTGTACAGTGGTGTCCAGTGGTGTACAGTGGTGTACAGTGGTGTACAGTGGTGTCCAGTGGTGTCCAGTGGTGTCCAGTGGTGTACAGTGGTGTCCAGTGGTGTACAGTGGTGTCCAGTGGTGTCCAGTGGTGTACAGTGGTGTACAGTGGTGTCCAGTGGTGTCCAGTGGTGTCCAGTGGTGTACAGTGGTGTCCAGTGGTGTCCAGTGGTGTCCAGTGGTGTACAGTGGTGTCCAGTGGTGTCCAGTGGTGTCCAGTGGTGTACAGTGGTGTCCAGTGGTGTACAGTGGTGTCCAGTGGTGTACAGTGGTGTACAGTGGTGTCCAGTGGTGTACAGTGGTGTACAGTGGTGTACAGTGGTGTCCAGTGGTGTCCAGTGGTGTACAGTGGTGTCCAGTGGTGTACAGTGGTGTACAGTGGTGTCCAGTGGTGTCCAGTGGTGTACAGTGGTGTCCAGTGGTGTACAGTGGTGTCCAGTGGTGTCCAGTGGTGTACAGTGGTGTCCAGTGGTGTACAGTGGTGTACAGTGGTGTCCAGTGGTGTCCAGTGGTGTACAGTGGTGTCCAGTGGTGTCCAGTGGTGTCCAGTGGTGTCCAGTGGTGTACAGTGGTGTCCAGTGGTGTCCAGTGGTGTCCAGTGGTGTACAGTGGTGTCCAGTGGTGTACAGTGGTGTACAGTGGTGTCCAGTGGTGTCCAGTGGTGTCCAGTGGTGTACAGTGGTGTCCAGTGGTGTCCAGTGGTGTCCAGTGGTGTACAGTGGTGTCCAGTGGTGTCCAGTGGTGTCCAGTGGTGTCCAGTGGTGTCCAGTGGTGTACAGTGGTGTCCAGTGGTGTACAGTGGTGTCCAGTGGTGTCCAGTGGTGTCCAGTGGTGTCCAGTGGTGTCCAGTGGTGTACAGTGGTGTCCAGTGGTGTCCAGTGGTGTACAGTGGTGTCCAGTGGTGTCCAGTGGTGTCCAGTGGTGTCCAGTGGTGTCCAGTGGTGTCCAGTGGTGTCCAGTGGTGTACAGTGGTGTCCAGTGGTGTCCAGTGGTGTACAGTGGTGTCCAGTGGTGTCCAGTGGTGTCCAGTGGTGTACAGTGGTGTACAGTGGTGTACAGTGGTGTCCAGTGGTGTACAGTGGTGTACAGTGGTGTCCAGTGGTGTCCAGTGGTGTACAGTGGTGTACAGTGGTGTACAGTGGTGTCCAGTGGTGTCCAGTGGTGTCCAGTGGTGTCCAGTGGTGTCCAGTGGTGTACAGTGGTGTCCAGTGGTGTCCAGTGGTGTCCAGTGGTACCAGTGTCCAGTGGTGTACAGTGGTGTACAGTATGTTCTAAAGAGTGAGATCTTCACAGGGACAGAGCACATACTAAACTTACGACACATGTTCGCTTGCACATACAGCGTACGACGCTAATATCCTTGTCATCGGACAGGTCATTTGCAATAATATGGCCAAGATATGTAATATCTGTGCATACATCAAGTACAGTGCCAGATAGATAGAAATCAGGAAAATGTGAATGTCTATCTTCTCTACTTCTTATAGTCATGATTTTACTCTTTTTTGGATTACTTTATATCAAAATCTGCACCATACTGTGTGCATAGTCTTAAAAGCTGTTGTAAACCCGCACTATATGGCGTACATAAGGTGATTAATTAGTGAGTCACCAACCCTACAACCACAAGCATTTAAAATCATAGACAAATCATTCATGTACACATTAAAAAGAAAAGGAGACAAATTGCACCCTGGCGAACCCCATTGGTCACTTTAAAGGGAGCCGTTGTTACATTCCCCCATTTAACTCTCATTGTCTGATGAGAATACCAATAGACACATAAGATATATAGAGTCAATGCTCTCAATAATAAATATTGAATAATCGTTTAAAGTGTCGGAGTATTTTTTTATATACACTCTAAAAAATGCTGGGTTGTTTCAACACAATTTTGGGTCAAATATGGACAAACCCAGCCGTTGGGTTACATTTTTAAATTACATTTTAACCCAACGTTTGGGTTTGTCCATATTTGACCCAAAATTGTGTTGAAACAACCCAGCAGTTTTTAGAGTGTAATGCTGTAGAGTCCAGCACTCGCTCAGGTGTCTCTCTAATGGTGAAGAGGAGTTTCTATGAAAATACCTGTCAGACTTGTGTCATAACAGAGATTTTGCATATAGCTTAGGCCCAGTAATCAGTGTGAGGACGAGTGTATAAAGCGAGGATGCTGCAGACGGACCTGAACACCCGCGAGGATGAGACGCGCCGCTGTGCTCGGCTGCTGCCTGATGCTCTTCACTGCGCAGGTGAGTCGAGCGGCACACCTGTCCCAGCTCAGGACTGAGGCTTCACCAGCAGATCCTCATATCTTCAGCATATTACACAAGAGGATAATAATCATAAATGTGTCTTGATCATCAGATCATCATATTACACTGACTTCTGGAGGATCATGTGACACTGAAGACTGGAGTAATGATGATAAATTCAGCTTTGATCACAGGAATAAATTACACTTTACTACAGTCGTGCTCAGAATGAATGGCACCCCTTGGTAAATATGATAAAAAATGGCTTAAAAAAATTAATCTGCGTCGTTTATCCTTTTGATCTTTAATTAAAAAAATTGGCAAAAATCGAACCGTTCATTAAAGTAAAATATTGAAAGTGGGGGGAAATCACATTATGAAATAAATGTTTTTCTTCAAAACACGTTGGCCACAATTATTGGCACCCTTTTATTAAATATGTTTGCAATCTCCAAAATCTTTTTGCCAAGATAGCAGCTCTGAGTCTTCTCCTATAATGCTTTGGAGAACGCCTGACCAGAGATCATTCCTCCACACAGAACATCTCCAGATCCTCCATTCCTCCACACAGTCCTGATGGAAGATCCAACTACGGCCCATTATAAGATTTCTAGCAGAAGCCGTCAGGTTTTGATTTTTTATCTGTTGGTATTTGATAGAATCCACGATGCCATGTGTCTGAACAAGAAGTCCAGGACCTCCAGCAGAAAAATATGTCCACAACATTAAAGATGCAACGGTATATTACATTGTACACATGGGGAACTTCTTATCCGTGTGTGCACCGAACCCATCCAGCGTGTTTGCTGCCGAAAAGCTCTTCTTTAGTTGGATCTGACCACAGAACCTGTCCGTGAAGGTCCAGCCGTGTCTTGCTGGAGTTTATTTTTGAGGAGCGAGGAGCATTTGTCTTGAAAACCTCACAAACAACATGTGGGGATGTAGGGGTTTGATTTATACGCTTTCTGACCCAAAGCTAATCTCTGCAGTTCTCCATCTGTGATCCTTGAAGACTCTACGGCCACTCAAACTCTCCTCCTCACCGTGCATTAAGGCAATAACACACGTCGTCTTCCTGGCAGAACATCTTTAGTTGATTATAACTTCTGAATTATTGCCCTGATGGTCAAAATGGGGATTTTCGAATCTTTAGCTATTTTTTTTACAGCCATTTTTTATCATATTTACCAGGGGTGTGATTAGTTCTGAGCACGACTGTATATATTCACATAGAAAACAGATGATTTACATTGTAATAATAAGTCACAATATTACTGTTACAAAAGTACAAATTACAGTAACATTTTAATCTGATTTATTTGGATTTTAAATTCATTATTTTCATTCCTATACAGCCGCAAATCCCTTAGTTAAACAAATCCACATCAAATAACTTGCTAGGAAAGGTTTAATCGGGTTTAGAACTGGTTCTAAAGGTTTGTGAAATATAAATATATAAAATGCATTAAAATATTGTACAGTTACAATACAATAACTACAATAATTGTAACTACACTCTAAAAAATGCTGGGTTGTTTTAACCCAATTTTGGGTCAAAAATGGACAAACCCAACCATTGGGTTAAATTTTTAAATTGCATTTTTAATTCAACGTTTGGGTTTGTCCATATTTGACCCAAAACCAGCATTTTGTAGAGTGTATGAATGACATAACAGATGCATATTCCCTAATAAGTAACTAATCTATGTAGCTATTCATTTTCTTAAGTTATGTCCATTTTAATTATAATTGACACAGGATTATTGTCATCCTATTGCAATGGCAAATAACTGTGGATTCTTGGGGTTCGGTTTGTATGGCATATAGAGGAAGTTTATTTCCTTTTTTAAAAATGGAATATTCTGTATGAGTGAAGCTACTTAGCTACTCTTTATGGAAAGTAATGCATTATGTTACTTTTATGTTACTTTTTCTTCATCTGGCCTGGGCTTGATGGGTTGTTTCTAAATAACAAAAAAGTTCACACCAAAAGTGAAATGAAATGCAAATTCACTCCTGCAAATCTAGACGCACCCTAGCGGCAGTAACGTCTAGCAACTGTCCGTTGGCTTGCGAGCTGGAAAAACCAAACTCTAGTCAGGCCAATCACATCGTGGATAGAGTCGTGGGCGGGCTTAACATAATGACGGCAGAGTTGCGACGGTTTCCTGCTACTTGACAACAAAGAAGATGGCTGCTGGCGAACAGCGGGCTTTCGAATCGGCTTTGGCCGCAACTCTGGAGGACTTTCTCCATCAAACTATTTCACAACACGCCATACGCGGAACACTCCCCCGTAACCAGGTCGAGCTGCAGCTGGCCTCTGTAGAAGTTAATGAGTTGGAAGAGGATATTTAGCTGAGTATCCCACCTTTGCTGGTCCCACCCAACTCCAAGTCTCATGTGTCTTCGCTGGTCCCACCCAGTTTTAGCCTCCTCATCCAATAACTGCCTCCCATTTCCTACACCTCGACCCTCCACTCCCTTCGTCAGGCTCTGCCTTTCCTATCGCTCCTCCCTGTTCCTACTCCTGTCTCCCCCTACTCCTGGCTCCAACTACTCCTGGCTCCCACTACTCCTGGCTCCCACTACTCCTGGCTCCCACTACTCCTGGCTCCCACTACTCCTGGCTCCCACTACTCCTGGCTCCCACTACTCCTGGCTCCCCTACTCCTGGCTCCCACTACTCCTGGCTCCCACTACTCCTGGCTCCCCTACTCCTGGCTCCCCCTACTCCTGGCTCCCCCTACTCCTGGCTCCCACTACTACTCCTGGCTCCAACTACTCCTGGCTCCCACTACTCCTGGCTCCCACTACTCCTGGCTCCCACTACTCCTGGCTCCCACTACTCCTGGCTCCCCTACTCCTGGCTCCCCCTACTCCTGTCTCCCCCTACTCCTGGCTCCCACTACTACTCCTGGCTCACACTACTCCTGGCTGCCCCTACTCCTGGCTCCCCCTACTCCTGGCTCCCACTACTCCTGGCTCCCACTACTCCTGTCTCCCACTACTCCTGGTTCCCACTACTCCTGGCTGCCCCTACTTCTGGCTCCCCCTACTCCCATCTCCCCCTACTCCTGGCTCCCACTACTCCTGGCTCCCCCTACTCCTGTCTCCCCCTACTCCTGGCTCCCCCTACTTCTGGCTCCCACTACTCCTGGCTGCCCCTACTCCTGGCTCCCACTACTCCTGGCTCCCCCTACTCCTGTCTCCCCCTACTCCTGGCTCCCCCTACTCCTGGCTCCCCCTACTCCTGGCTCCCACTACTCCTGGCTGCCCCTACTCCTGGCTCCCACTACTCCTGGCTCCCCCTACTCCTGTCTCCCCCTACTCCTGGCTCCCCCTACTTCTGGCTCCCACTACTCCTGGCTGCCCCTACTCCTGGCTCCCACTACTCCTGGCTCCCACTACTCCTGTCTCCCCCTACTCCTGGCTCCCCCTACTCCTGGCTCCCACTACTCCTGGCTGCCCCTACTCCTGGCTCCCACTACTCCTGGCTCCCCCTACTCCTGTCTCCCCCTACTCCCGTCTCCCCCTACTCCTGGCTCCCACTACTCCTGGCTCCCACTACTCCTGTCTCCCCCTACTCCTGGCTCCCCCTACTTCTGGCTCCCCCTACTCCCGTCTCCCCCTACTCCTGGCTCCCCCTACTCCTGGCTCCCACTACTCCTGGCTGCCCCTACTCCTGGCTCCCACTACTCCTGGCTCCCCCTACTTCTGGCTCCCCCTACTCCCGTCTCCCCCTACTCCTGGCTCTCCCTACTCCTGGCTCCCTACTCCTGTCTCCCCCTACTCCTGGCTCCCCCTGCCGTCAGCGCCGCCCTGGTCTCTCCCTCTGTCATTTCTCCTGGTTTCCTGCTCTTTGCCTACTCTACATCCTTCTCCGAGGCACTCGCCCTCCCTCCCCATTTCCCCCTCCTGTTTTTATGGTGTGAATGCCACCTTACCTGGGTGAGTAATGTAACATGTATGTTCTGTTTTGGTTTAGTTTCATTGTGCTTTGGTTCTGTTGTCCCTGTTCTGGTTTGCCTGTGTTCCATAGTTATGTTCCTTGGTTGTTAATTAGTTATATGCACCTGTTTCTGTTCAGTTGATTACCCTCCCTTGTGTTTAAGCCCTCAGTTTCCTTTGTTTCAAGGTTTCAAGGTCTAGTATTGTTTATGTTAAGGTGGGTTATTTCCTGAGCTTTTCCCCTGTGATTCTCCTACGTGTTCCTAGTGGAATTTACTATTAAAGACTCCTTTTGTTATCCTTTGTGATTGTGTAAGTTAATACATTAACTAGTGTCATGTATTGTGTAACTAGAGATACCAATGAGACCTTATTGTAAAGTGTTGCTGTTTTTCTTCTTTTCTTGTTCATAAAAAGGAAAGAAAAATAAATTTCTGTCATCTTATTGGGTATTTCAAATGACATATTTATCAATAGAAATGACCTCATCTGAGATTTTTCTCCTCCTAACAGAACACATTGGGACAGTCTACAACGACGACCTACTCAAGCAATGGTACCACAAACACTCCAACAACGACCTACTCAAGCATTGATACTACAGACACTCCAACAACAACCTACTCAAGCATTGGTACCACAGACACTCCAACAACGACCTACTCAAGCATTAGTACCACAGACACTCCAACAACGACCTACTCAAGCATTGGTACCACAGACACTCCAACAACGACCTACTCAAGCATTGGTACCACAGACACTCCAACAACGACCTACTCAAGCATTGGTACCACAAACACTCCAACAATGACCTACTCAAGCATTGGTACCACAGACACTCCAACAACGACCTACTCAAGCATTGGTACCACAGACACTCCAACAACGACCTACTCAAGCATTGGTACCACAGACACTCCAAAGACGACCAACTCAAGCATTGGTACCACAGACACTCCAACAACGACCTACTCAAGCATTGGTACCACAGACACTCCAACAACGACCAACTCAAGCATTGGTACCACAGACACTCCAAAGACGACCAACTCAAGCATTGGTACCACAAACACTCCAACAACGACCTACTCAAGCATTGGTACCACAGACACTCCAACAACGACCTACTCAAGCATTGGTACCACAGACACTCCAACAACGACCTACTCAAGCATTGGTACCACAGACACTCCAACAACGACCTACTCAAGCATTGGTACCACAGACACTCCAACAACGACCTACTCAAGCATTGGTACCACAGACACTCCAACAACGACCTACTCAAGCATTGGTACCACAGGCACTCCAACAACGACCTACTCAAGCATTGGTACCACAGACACTCCAACAACGACCAACTCAAGCATTGGTACCACAGACACTCCAACAACGACCTACTCAAGCATTGGTACCACAGACACTCCAAAGACGACCAACTCAAGCATTGGTACCACAGACACTCCAACAACGACCTACTCAAGCATTGGTACCACAGACACTCCAACAACGACCTACTCAAGCATTGGTACCACAGACACTCCAAAGACGACCAACTCAAGCATTGGTACCACAGACACTCCAACAACGACCTACTCAAGCATTGGTACCACAAAAACTGCAACGACGACCTACTCAAGCATTGGTACCACAGACACTCCAACAACGACCTACTCAAGCCCAGCGTCGACTGCTGCCCAAAGCAATGGCTCCGTTGCTTCAGGCCAGTATATCCACTTCAATCCTCTGCTGATCCCTCTGATAATTCTCGTCACAGTGGAACTTTAAATGTGTGATCCCCAGTCGCACGGGGAGCCAAATAATAATCATTATTAACTATAATTACTCTCTCCAATTATTTTGTAGTCTGTAGTCAGGGTCTTTCTATGGAGGTTTCGTGTCTAGATAACGCAAATTTTGTGTGATGTAATGCTGTATCTTGAGTTAGTGTGACGCAATGCTAAATCTTGATCTGAACACGGCCTTACTAACTCCTGTTTGATAGATTTTGGGGTAAAACTGTTGTGGTTTCTATTTCTAAATGCTTTTATATTTGTATGTAACCAAATGTTGAATTAAGTTCAAATCAGTTTGTGGACTGTAATTTTATAAAACAATATTTTCATAATCAAAGTTATGGTGACGTGAACTGCCACAACATTCAAAGCGTTGCAATCAATGTCTACTTATGGAGCTGTGTTGTGCCAGTCTTTCCTTTTGTGTTGTTTTTGTTGAGCTCCTCATGAGCTTTTACCCTGCTGGATGTGTGTCCGTTTTATTTACATAATGCTTTTCAGAGTAACCAGGAATATGTGCAGTACAGTTTCAGTTTCTGCGTTTTCATTATAACATTCATAATATGTTCAGTATAACTTTCCTTGCTCAACGAACCACATGCAAATGCTTCTGATGTATCTGATAATCTGACGGCACGGGACATTTCCTGCAATTTCTTTTTCAATTCATTGGACACATGGCATTGTCTTTGTCACGAACACCAATAAAATTGCACGTAAACATTATAGTATAAAAATATTTTGTGTACAAACTTTTTTTCTTCTACACTTTTAAGCTCACTTTATTTTTCTCTCCAAAGACTCCTGATTCCTGATCTTTATCGCAGTTTAATGTTCTTCTAACTCTGACACAAGGGTTATCCGATAATAATGTTTGAGCATTCCAGTCGTTCCACTGCTATTGAACACTTCCCACTTTATACAATATCCCTGATTTGGGCTTAAGAAAGACAAATATCACATCATGTTTAAATATCTTTCTGTTCTATTTAAAGCACATGATTGAGACCAAACAAATCTGATCATCGAGTTATTTATCTTAACTCATATCTCAAATATAAAAACTGATAAAATAATCAGTACTTTTGTTTTGTTGCTGTATAAGTATCTCAACATCATTTAAACAAGATACATATAACAATATCAGATTTGTTGATTAGAATAAGACTTGAATTCCTAGTGTTATATTTATGTTTAAAACAAGATTGTGACAATAGGAGAAGAAAGTTCATTCAAAATACATATCTGACAGTAAAATATTAATGTATTGTGTTTTTTTACATCTGCTTTGCAGCAGAACTGATCATTATTTTCCTGTTTATCACTGTAAATCTGTATTGCATAAAGCAGAAATGACTTGATTTTGTCTTTATTGATTTAGATGTATTAAGTTTGAAGGATGTTTATATATTTGTACTGGGAAGTAAGACAATATAATGTTTTTTTTATTTTAAATAAGAAACATAAAGAAAGACTGTAGAAGTGTCATGATTAAAAGCGGCCAGCTGATTGGCTGTTCAGAGGGAGTATAAAAGCCTCGTCAGGAGGGGTTTGATCATCACAAACCAGAACCTTCCAGAACCGGACCAGAACCCTCCATCGCATCATGTTCAAGACTCTGTTTTTCACGTTTCTGATGGCGGACCTGCTGGTGTTTAGATCTGCACAGGTAATTTTATTTAAATTGTTTTCATAAACATTAGAACTTAAATTAATTAAGAAGCGCTTTTGTATTAAGGAAATCATCCATGTAAGTAATGTGTGACTTCGGTTTTTTAAATATAACATTTCACTCTCTATCAGGAAATACCAATGTTTTCAATTAAATAGTTAAGAGGTTATTTTAATCCGTGAGATGTTTGTTCTTGGTGTGGCTTTACAGTTACAGTTTAGCAAACACTATAGACTATAAAAACATTTTAAACACATGATACTGGTTTTCTCATGTGAAAATAATTAAATAAATAAATGCAGTATTTTACGCATGGAAGTAGAACAACAAAAAATCAGTGTTGATGTAGAGCCTGATGTGATATTCAAAGTGTCTGATTTGCATATTTCCTCAGATAAGATAAAGGGGCGGGCCGAATGATGTCACATGTGGGCGTGTCTGAGCATGATTTGCACTCTAACTGTCCCATCTATAAGCAAAGAGATTCATAACCAAATCATTTTTTGTTGACATTTCAGAACTCCACAACCACAGGCAGCATGAACACCAGCATCTCTACATCTACAGCTCCATCTCTATCTACATCTATATCTACGTCTACAGCTACATCTATATCTACAGCTCCATCTCCATCTCCATCTCTATCTCCAGCTCCATCTCCATCTCCATCTCCATCTCTATCTCTATCTCCAGCTCCAGCAGACACTGGCAGTAACAGCACCACGAGCTCCGTGATGATCACACACACCATCAGCAGCAGCACAGATGGAGATCTCAGTCTCAGTGTCTCAGTTCTGCTCCTGCCGCTGATCCTCAACCTGTGCTGAAGAAACCAGAGAAACCAGTAAAACTACTCAACTACTGATACGACTTTTCTTTTCTTTTTAAACATGCATTGACATATAATATTTGGATTAACAATTAACTGATTGTGAGAAAAATGTAAGCAATGAACAGTACTTGAAATTAAGGGTAAAATAAAGAGATACAATTTCTGACCTAACCCAATTTCAATAAATAAACAATAAATAAATAAATTTCTCTTGAACAGTGTTTTAAACAGTGTGAGATGCACACACACACACACACACACACACACACACACACACACACACACACACACACACACACACACACACACACACACACACACACACACACGCGCAGACTCAGGCTCAGACTCAGGCACAGACTCAGGCACAGACTCAGACTCAGACTCAGACTCAGACTCAGACTCAGACTCAGACTAATGCTGGGCGTAAACCAAAGGATTTTCACAGTCCCAGACTAAAGACCGGCAGTCTTTAGGAATCTTACTGAAGTCTCGGCGCGCTCCCGTCGTCTCGATCGTTAAATGTGAGGGGATAATCTGCAGTCGGCGACCCGATTTATGCCAGTCTTTCTCTAGTCTTTCATATCAAACATGTTTGATATTATCGCAAGTCCTAGCGTAGTCATAGTGACGTAAAACAATCAACAACCAATACATTTGTTCTCAGAAAACCAGAAACAGGAAGCCATCAGTCACAACAAAGAAACATGTCAACGGACGTGGAAACACAACGAGCGCCAACAGCGCCAAGTAGGCGAAAATGGACCGTGGATAAAGAGGAGCGCCTTGTCGAGCACGCAAATGCGTCTCTATAGCACGCAGTGTGTTTATCGTGCAATTTATACGCGAAAATGAGTTTTTACGTGGATATGATACGTAGTTTTGCGCGTGCATATGATACGCACAAATTGCGTGATATACACACGGCACACGCACCCCACACCACTAATCCTACCCAAGCGTATAATACACACACACCCCACCCTATACCTACCCATGTGCTATCCATGTGTATACTATGCACGTAAAAACTCATTTTTGCGTATATATTACACGATAAACACACTGCGTGCTGTATCAATATAGACGCATTTGGTGTGATCGGGTTGGGGCAGAGCAGCCGTGTCTTTTTTATGTAAACTGTCATTTATACCACGACAGAGTGGAAAAAGAAAAGAAGTGGACCGATATTGCCGAAGCCATCGACATGCCTGCATTTAAAATTATACCCTTTCAAGACATTTAGTTCAAACTATTGTTCTCATCATATAATGATATAGATGCATAACCCCCATATACAGTCATGTGAAAAAGTTAGGTCATCCCATTAAATAGTCAACTCTTTATTAAGAGATGTTCACATAACAATGTCTGATTAGATTTTTTTTCATTCCAGGAAAAGAAAGTGATTTATTGTAATTAAACAATATAAATTAACATATTTTTACTCATCAAACTAAAAATATGCATAAAAATGCCTATTTTAATGGAGGAAAAAAATTGTTGTAGTCTTGTAAATAGTGTCACTACAAGATTCAGTGTTTGTAAAATCTTTAGTCTAAGACTGTGAGTCTGTGAAACCAAGTCTTTAGATGTGAGCTGATAATCTTATAAAGTCTTTTCTAAATCTTTTCAAAGTCTTTAGGTGTACAGAAGGCATAAGACTCAGGCACAGACTCAGACTAAGACTAAGACTAAGACTAAGACTCAGGCACAGACTCAGACTCAGGCTAAGACTAAGACTCAGGCACAGACTAAGACTAAGACTCAGACTAAGACTAAGACTAAGACTAAGACTAAGACTAAGACTAAGACTCAGGCACAGACTCAGACTCAGACTCAGACTAAGACTCAGGCACAGACTCAGGCACAGACTCGGACTCAGGCTCAGACTCAGACTAAGACTAAGACTCAGGCACAGACTCAGACTCAGACTCTGACTCTGACTCAGGCTCAGACTAAGACTAAGACTAAGACTAAGACTCAGACTCAGACTCAGGCACAGACTCAGACTCAGACTCAGGCACAGACTCGGACTCAGACTCAGGCTCAGACTCAGACTCAGACACAGACTCAGACTCAGACTCAGACAAGACTCAGACTCAGACTCAGACACAGACTCAGACTCAGACTAAGACTAAGACTAAGACTAAGACTAAGACTAAGACTCAGACTCAGACTCAGACTCAGGCACAGACTCAGACTCAGACTCAGACTCAGACTCAGACTCAGGCACAGACTCAGACTCAGACTCAGACTCAGACTCAGACTCAGACTCAGGCACAGGCACAGGCACAGACTCAGGCACAGGCACAGGGTCTCGGTCTCAGACTCAGACTCAGACTCAGACTCAGACTCAGACTCAGGCTCTCGGTCTCAGACTCAGACTCAGGCACAGGCTCTCGGTCTCAGACTCAGACTCAGGCACAGACTCAGACTCAGACTCAGACTCAGACTCAGGCTAAGACTAAGACTAAGACTAAGACTCAGGCACAGACTAAGACTCAGACTAAGACTAAGACTAAGACTAAGACTAAGACTAAGACTCAGGCACAGACTCAGACTCAGACTCGGACTCAGGCTCAGGCTCAGGCTCAGACTAAGACTAAGACTCAGACTCAGACTAAGACTAAGACTCAGGCACAGACTCAGACTCTGACTCTGACTCTGACTCTGACTCTGACTCTGACTCTGACTCTGACTCTGACTCTGACTCTGACTCAGGCTCAGGCTCAGACTAAGACTAAGACACAGACACAGACTCAGACTCAGACTCAGACTCAGACTCAGGCACAGACTCAGACTCAGACTCAGACTCAGACTCAGACTCAGGCACAGACTCGGACTCAGACTCAGACTCAGACTCAGGCTCAGGCTCAGGCTCAGGCTCAGGCTCAGGCTCAGACAAGACTCAGACTCAGACTCAGACTCAGACACAGACTCAGACTCAGACTCAGACTCAGACTCAGACTCAGACTCAGACTCAGACACAGACTCAGACTCAGACTCAGACTCAGACTCAGGCACAGACTCAAACTCAGACACAGACTCAGACTCAGACTCAGACTCAGGCACAGGCACAGGCACAGGCACAGGCACAGGCACAGGCACAGGCACAGGCACAGGCACAGGCTCTCGGTCTCAGACTCAGACTCAGACTCAGACTCAGACTCAGACTCAGACTCAGACTCAGGCACAGACTCAGACTCAGACTCAGACTCAGACTCAGGCACAGGCTCTCGGTCTCAGACTCAGACTCAGACTCAGGCACAGGCACAGACTCAGACTCAGACTCAGACTCAGACTCAGACTCAGACTCAGACTCAGGCACAGACTCAGACTCAGACTCAGACTCAGACTCAGACTCAGACTCAGACTCAGACTCAGGCTCTCGGTCTCAGACTCAGACTCAGACTCAGACTCAGACTCAGACTCAGGCACAGGCTCTCGGTCTCAGACTCAGACTCAGACTCAGGCACAGACTCAGACTCAGGCTAAGACTAAGACTAAGACTCAGGCACAGACTAAGACTCAGACTAAGACTAAGACTAAGACTCAGGCACAGACTCAGACTCAGACTCAGACTCAGACTCAGACTAAGACTAAGACTAAGACTAATGCTGGGCGTACACCAAAGGATTTTCACAGTCCCAGACTAAAGACCGGCAGTCTTTAGGAATCTTACTGAAGTCTCGGCGCGCTCCCGTCGTCTCGATCGTTAAATGTGAGGGGATAATCTGCAGTCGGCGACCCGATTTATGCCAGTCTTTCTCTAGTCTTTCATATCAAACATGTTTGATATTATCGCAAGTCCTAGCGTAGTCATAGTGACGT
>NC_136894.1:382500-387500 GCF_949152265.1 Phoxinus phoxinus
TCGACATGACATCATCACCACCATCATCATCACAACAGCCTATATAAGAGCAAGAGGCTCACACACACTCACACACACTCTCTCTCACACACTCTCGGATCATCATGAAGGGTTTGATCACAGGCTTCTGTGCGGTGCTGCTGCTGTGCTCCACTTCTACTGCGCAGGTACACACACACACACACACACACACACACACACACACACACACACACACACACACACACACACACACAATCTTTTTTAGGAGAAAAATATAGTCCACTTTAGACATTCTGCCGACTATAAGAAACATTGCAAGAAGTCAACTTACCATAACCATAATCATAACCATAAACCATTGGAGTTCCAAAAACTGATTTTGATAAGTTGTTTTCAAAGCTATAAAAGGATGCAAATGTCGAGTGGGAAATGTTTTGCAAACGTTAAACACTACATCTATAATAATTAATATTAATATTAATGTAATGCAATGTAATATAATTGAATGTAATATTACTATAATTAATATACAGAAAAAAACTTTTTGTGTGTGTGGTTTTCCAGTAGAGATGTCCAAACATCTTTCATCTAAAATTGTATTATTTGACAAGAAAAATTTGACTTGTTATAATATCTTGAATTATTTTCTGTTCTAGTTTTAAGCATAACTCTAACAAACATGAGATTTATGCTTAAAACAAGTTATTTAAAAGAAACATGAATAGAACATGAATAAGAATAGCATGTTAGTGCAGCTCAATCGAACACTGTTAACATGTGCTGAGGTGATTTTATTAATGTATTAGAAAATTGTTAAGTTAATAGTTTAAAGGTATTTTTCAATGTTAGTTTAAGTTAACAAAGGAAACCTTTATAAAGTGTTACCAAATAAAGTAAGAATGATATCGATCTATGTTTTAAGTATACTCAGATATTTGGTGACAAGACAAAGATAATGATGAGGAAATGATGTTCAATTTAATATTTACACCAATTACAGAATATTAGGGAAGAGGAAGTTTTACAGCAGTGAAATCTGAGGAACAAACTCTGTATTGTGCTTTATTTTCAACATCTGACATAATTGGATTGCTAAATGGTTGTTTAAACTGTTCCCTAAAAGGACAATGGGTCAACAACTATTGCTTCAGTGAGTGGACATCCTACAACATCTTCAAATAATGCTTCCTCAAATACAACTACAACTCACAACACTTCGACAAGTGAAGCTCCACCCACCGCTCCATCTTCACCGACACCCGGACTGACCACCACGACCACACCGATGCCCGGGAACATCACCACAGGACAGGCCTCGACCCAGCACAACCAGAATCAAACGACTCATATGATTCAAACGACTCAAATGATTCAAACGACTCAGATGATTCAAACGACTCAGGTGACTCAAACGACTCCTTCGTCCAGCGAGTCAGTGCGAGTTTCGCTGGTCACGTGTTCTCTGTCGGCCCTGCTGCTCGCGCTCGTGATCTGAACAACTGTAGTAATAATAATGCAATAAAGTCCTTCTGTGACTCAAAAGCTTCTGAATGCACATGTAAATGAAGAATGATGATAGCAAACTGAAACTGAACAACAGATATTAGTTTTGTTTAATGGATGTTTCTCATGACTGTAGTAACGGCTCACGAATGCTGGAAATTAGAAATTGACAAATATAAATTGTAAATTTCTGTTGAATTGTTAATTAAATTGTAATGAACACGTGTCTGTAATAATGCAGCAGATTTAAGAAAGCGCTCGACGCATCATAACGAGGAATTATTAATAATGAATCTGTGATTATGATTATGATTATGATTATGATGATCTGTCCACTGTCCGGGTTCCGCATGTCTGACTGAGACTCTTCTGGATTAAAATAGTTGATGTAAAATATTTTCCTTTTACTGGGTTTATGATTTAATGACATCCTGGAAAAACATAATTAAACATCAAACTAGTCACGCAACGATTCACATGATAAAGTCCATAAACTTTATGTTTGTGACGAACATCAGGTCATAAACTCTGAATAAAGTCCTCAGATGTAGAAGAACTGCAGAGATTATTAATATTACAGTGACGCTTATGTTCATAACTGACTATAGTGGCATTCTTTACATATTATATGAGTTTGTCTGATCAAGTACAATAATACGAGACAGAGCTCGATCCAGTCTCACACACTCACACACACACACACACACACACACACACACACACACACACACACACACACACACACACACACACACACACACACACACACACACACACACACACACACACACACACACACACACACACGCAAACACACACACACACACACACACGCAAGAAACGTCAATCTGTTAATTTATTTAGAGAAATTATAGTCTCACTCCAGCCAAAGTCCCAAAGTTGCCAACCCTGATATAACAATGTGTGAACAGTGTGTGAGTGTGTGTGAACAGTGTGTGAGTGTGTGTGAACAGTGTGTGAGTGTGATAACAGTGAGTGTGAGAACAGTGTGTGAGTGTGTGTGAACAGTGTGTGAGTGTGAGAACAGTGAGTGTGAGAACAGTGTGTGAGTGTGTGTGAACAGTGTGTGAGTGTGAGAAC
Organism: Phoxinus phoxinus; assembly: GCF_949152265.1. Lineage (NCBI taxonomy): Eukaryota > Metazoa > Chordata > Actinopteri > Cypriniformes > Leuciscidae > Phoxinus > Phoxinus phoxinus. The sequence goes on from NC_136894.1 coordinate 385,087, forward strand.
AGTGTGTGAGTGTGTGTGAACAGTGTGTGAGTGTGTGAGTGTGAGAACAGTGTGTGAGTGTGTGAGTGTGAGAACAGTGTGTGAGTGTGTGTGAACAGTGTGTGAGTGTGTGAGTGTGAGAACAGTGTGTGAGTGTGTGTGAACAGTGTGTGAGTGTGTGAGTGTGAGAACAGTGTGTGAGTGTGTGTGAACAGTGTGTGAGTGTGTGAGTGTGAGAACAGTGTGTGAGTGTGTGTGAACAGTGTGTGAGTGTGTGAGTGTGAGAACAGTGTGTGAGTGTGTGTGAACAGTGTGTGAGTGTGTGAGTGTGAGAACAGTGTGTGAGTGTGTGAGTGTGAGAACAGTGTGTGAGTGTGTGTGAACAGTGTGTGAGTGTGTGAGTGTGTGAACAGTGTGTGAGTGTGTGAGTGTGAGAACAGTGTGTGAGTGTGTGAGTGTGAGAACAGTGAGTGTGAGAACAGTGTGTGAGTGTGTGTGAACAGTGTGTGAGTGTGTGAGTGTGAGAACAGTGTGTGAGTGTGTGTGAACAGTGTGTGAGTGTGTGAGTGTGAGAACAGTGTGTGAGTGTGTGAGTGTGAGAACAGTGAGTGTGAGAACAGTGAGTGTGAGAACAGTGTGTGAGTGTGTGTGAACAGTGTGTGAGTGTGTGAGTGTGTGAACAGTGTGTGAGTGTGTGAGTGTGAGAACAGTGAGTGTGAGAACAGTGTGTGAGTGTGTGTGAACAGTGTGTGAGTGTGTGAGTGTGAGAACAGTGTGTGAGTGTGTGTGAACAGTGTGTGAGTGTGTGAGTGTGAGAACAGTGTGTGAGTGTGTGTGAACAGTGTGTGAGTGTGTGAGTGTGAGAACAGTGAGTGTGAGAACAGTGTGTGAGTGTGTGTGAACAGTGTGTGAGTGTGTGAGTGTGAGAACAGTGAGTGTGAGAACAGTGTGTGAGTGTGTGTGAACAGTGTGTGAGTGTGAGAACAGTGTGTGAGTGTGTGTGAACAGTGTGTGAGTGTGTGAGTGTGAGAACAGTGTGTGAGTGTGTGTGAACAGTGTGTGAGTGTGTGAGTGTGAGAACAGTGTGTGAGTGTGTGTGAACAGTGTGTGAGTGTGTGAGTGTGTGAACAGTGTGTGAGTGTGTGAGTGTGAGAACAGTGAGTGTGAGAACAGTGTGTGAGTGTGTGTGAACAGTGTGTGAGTGTGTGAGTGTGAGAACAGTGAGTGTGAGAACAGTGTGTGAGTACAGTGTGTGAGTGTGTGTGAACAGTGTGTGAGTGTGTGAGTGTGTGAACAGTGTGTGAGTGTGTGAGTGTGAGAACAGTGAGTGTGTGAACAGTGTGTGAGTGTGTGAGTGTGAGAACAGTGAGTGTGAGAACAGTGTGTGAGTACAGTGTGTGAGTGTGTATGAACTGTGAGTGTGAGAACAGTGAGTGTGAGAACAGTGTGTGTGTGTGTGTGTGTGCGTGTGTGTGTGTGTGTGTGTGTGTGTGTGTGTGCGTGGTGTGCGTGAGATTGATGCTGAAAGCGTGAGAGTTTGCAACCCCAGCAACTAAACCGCTTCACACACACATAACACAGATGTTGACTGCATTAATGTTCATTTCTGATAATCCGACATGACAGAAGTTTTTCTGGTCCCGAAATGATGATCAAAAATATTGGTAATAAGTTTGTTGTGATTAAAACCCTGTATGAAGGCAGCAGAAGGCCTTCTAGTTCTAGCCCAGTCGGGACACGCTCACATTATAATAAACAATGTTGAATATTTTTCAGGTATAATATTACGGGTTTTGGGCCCTTTATTGATTATAGTCGGTCTTTAACTTAGTGATTTAAATCACTTCAAAGTTTTATAAGTACAGCCACAAGAAACCAGTCGTGCTCTAGCATTTGGAGATAAATGTTGAAATTATGACATGCTAAGTCTAGAATTGGGCCATAATTATGACTTATTATGTCAAATCATCACTCGAGGCCGTGTCCCAAACGCCACACTTCACATGCACTTCGCTCTTGTGGACTTTGCCTGCGCGTGCGCGTGCGTGTGTCCGTTAGTCCGCGCAGGGTCACATTCCTCATTTCTTAATCTACCTACTGATCCGGAGATATGAAAATGGCTATTTTTTCTTATAACTTCTGAACGGTTTGTCCAAAAATCCTAAAAGTGGTCTCGTTAGATTCAGGGCGTCATGTAGAGTCGAGAATGATATCCAATTTTCCCATATCGGCCATTTTGGCTGTCGGCCATTTTTAATTATGTGCTAAAATGCTGTATTTTATGAACGCATGAACGAATTGTTACGAAACTCAGTATGGGTCATCAGTACTATGCCCTGAAGGAGCCTGAGAAGTTTCGAAACAGCGCCACCTAGTGGTAAAATTACATTTTCAAATGCTTATAACTTTGGGTGTGGTCGACATATTCTCACGGG
>NC_136894.1:392500-405000 GCF_949152265.1 Phoxinus phoxinus
AGGTGATGAGATAGGTTTAGTTGTACATGTTGAGCAGAGTCCGCCTCACCTTCAGCAGCGCCACGACGAGCTTGGAGAAATCTCCACTGGATTCACTGATCAAGTCCTTCTCCAGGTCCCGCTTAAACTCTTAAAGAAACGGCGAAGAAACATCACACTTATTACGGTGCAATTATCAGGTCTTAATGAATGCAATGTTTTAGTGATAATATAATAAATGCACTACTAAACTACTAAACTAAACTTTTCAAACTAATTTATACCTTAAACTGATCAAAAGTGAAAACAATGTTACAAAAGATTTTACTTCAAAATAAATGCTGTTCTTTTTAACTTTCTATTCATCAAATAATCCTGAAAAATACAAAATATGATAAAATTCATCAATAAATCAGACTCTACTGTATATTCACATAGAAAACCTCTGTTTTACATTGGAATAATATTTCACTGTTTTTACTGTATTTTCGTTCAAATAAATGAAGCCTTGGGGAGCAGAAGAAATGAATAAATATCCTAATATTTTGAATGGAAAGTGTATCAAACATATTTAAAAATGAGTGAATTATCAGTTCTCAAAATGTCAATTCCATTCAAAGCATTTTTGTGGTTTGACTGTGAAAACCACAGATAATCATAGACACGGCTTTTAATATCATTAATTACATTTTTGTACATTGTTCTTAAAGCACCTTGACTGTATGCAGTCCTGATGTCGGAGATCTGCGCCGGCGTCCTGCTGCACAACACCTCTAGAAGAGTCTCTTCATCTGTACCAGCACCCTAAACACACACACACATACACACACACGCACACGCACACGCACACGCACACGCAGACACACAGACAGACAGACACACGCACGCACACGCACGCACACGCACGCGCACGCGCACGCACACGCACGCACACGCACGCGCACGCACACGCACACGCACACACACACACACACACAGACAGACACACACACACACACACGCACAGTATGAATGGATGTGGATCTGTAGTTAAATGTATAGCGATCACACACACACACACGCGCAGAGAATTGCACTATTAATGCTAAACCTCCATGGCTTTGCGCAAGCGATGGGCCTCGAACTGCTCCGGGATCATCATCAGACCGAGTATCAGAGACTGCAGATCACCGGAAAGAAACTTCTTCAGACTCGCCTGCAGTTCCTGTAACACACACACACACACACACACACACACACACACACACACACACACACACACACACACACACACACACACACACACACACACACACACACACACACACACACACACACACACACACACACACACACACACACACACACACAGTTTACCTACTCCTCTTGATATGAATTTCGTATAGTCTTTATGGGGATTATCCATTGACTTCAATTGATAATTGTTAATAATTATTCGAGTTAATAATATTTTCTGTTCCCTAAACCTAAACCATATCCTCTCCATCCCAATTACTATCACCAGTCTTTTTAAAATCCATTTTGTACTTGTTTATCGTCCTTCAGGGTGTCGTGGAGGGGTGAGGCGTCTAAGACCCAACATCTGGCTACTGGAGTGCCTCAGGGCTCAGTGCTGGGACCGCTTCTCTTCTCCATCTACATGACATCACTAGATCTGTGATTCAGAAACATGGAGGATCCGACGGGAGCCGCCCGCATCTCAGCCTGACACACATCTCTGGCCACCTTCAACTAAACCTTGTGAAGACAGAGCTACTCGTGGTCCCGGCTAACCCAGCACTTCATCACAACTTCTCCATTCAGCGAGTTTCATCATCCATATTCCCATCAAGGTCGGCCAGGAACCTTGGAGTTGTGATTGATGATCAATTGAACTTTACAGTCCGCATTGCTAGAACTGCCGGTCCTGGAGATTTGTCTTGTACAACATTATGAGGATCAGGCCTTTCCAATCAGAGCTGCACAACTCCTTCTCCGAGCTCTTGTTCTGTCCAGACTGGACTATTGTAATGCTCTCCTTCCAGCATCTGTCAAACCTCTGCAACTGATCCAGACGCTGCAGCAAGAGTGTGTTTATCGAGTCACTCCTCTCCACATAAACCTGCACTGGTGGCCAATTCCACTCAAATCTAATTCAAGGCACTGACGCATTTGGAGATAGATTCGTTTCTTGCTTACCATTTGTGAGACGTTCTTGTAGACGCGTGCCAGAGACTGTCTCTGAGCATTACTGCGATTGGCTATTGTTCTCACAACGGTGCTCACATCTTTAACAAAAAAATATGGTAGTTTGAAATTAAAACATTTCAATATGACAGAATACTAGCAGTCTAACAATTACTACCACAATAGTCATTCCTATACACGAACCCTTCTTCTCCAGAGCAGCGTGCAGGAGCGCAACATCTCTCTCGGGACGGAAGTTCGGGAATGGCCGAACGGATCCCAGCGTTCCCCACCACATGCCTTCAGTCTGAGGGACGAGGAACACACAGGACACGCGGTTAATAAATCACGACAACATTTCTATTTCAAATTTTAAAAATGCACGATATATCGGCCACCATATCAGTATCGCCCGATATGAGCATTTTTTATGTTATCTTTATCGGCCCAATAAGAAAATTTGTCCGATATATTAAAGTCGATAAATAATGGATTATTTCCTTCAGCTGAGACGCTTCAGATGCTCTGCTCAACATGATGGGTTATTGCTTGAAATATGAATGGAATCACTTAAAAAAGGAAAATACAGTTCACTGCAACAAGTTGTCATAAAGGCTACATAAAATTATAATTTGATAAAATATATAATTGTGTGATTGGGATATGGCTTTTAATTGTGAAACTTTTGTTTTTGTAATCGGGCTCTTAAAAATGATATACAAATTTGGATTTAGACGTATCGGCCAATATATCGGCTATCGGCTTTCAAATATAAAGAATTATCGGTTATCGGACAAAATTTTTATATCGGTGCATTCCTAGAAAAAAATGGTAGTGAGAAGATGATTCATGACAAACTATCCCAAAGTACGACACATCCACGGATACAGAGGGAAAGAGTGCAGATACAGACACTGACCATCAGAGGAGACCGATCCTGTGAGCTCGACTCTTTCTCCATCGCAGAACTCGTCAGTGGAGGAGCTTATGAAGTCTGGAGGGAAACCAGTCCAAGTGTTTTTAACTACTAACATTTAAATGAATCATTGCATACATGCATGTATTGTGTAGATGCACCATGCTCTTCCTCAGTTTTTCTGTCTCGCACAAATATCTCAACACTCTTAAACCAAGACACATTTACTGGAGAAACAACATGAGTCATGACTGAAGATATTAAGTCTTGTTTTCTGAAAAATATCAAGTGAGTTTGTGTTTAAAACAAGAAAAATATCTGTCAGTGGAGTCAGAAAAATAATCTAGTTTTCCCTTTGAAAGAACAGATATTTATTCTTGTTTTAAGCACAAACTGATTGTTTTTTTTAGGCTTCATATCTGGAAAACTGAAGGTGTTTTACCTGCTGAAGTGTGTCTGACTCGAGCTCGAGTGTCTGCTCTTTTACAGATGCTGGATCTGATCAAACTCAATATCGCAGGATGAAAACTCAATGTTTTAAAAGGCTTAAGAGGAATAAACCAGTCCTGCTTTCCGTACGCTTTCTCAGACGCGTCTGATGCAAAACACACAGAACGTCTCAAACCTAATAGAAGATCTCAATGGCTCAGATCGGATCGGATCAGATATCCCATCATGGGTGTAACCTGGACACGCACAAAACCCCTAAAAACCTGCAGAACTGGAAGACTCAATCGACTGGATTCCTCCCAAAACAACCTTTTCTGAATCAAACGAAACTTCAAAAGAACATGTTTGGATTCACAGTGTCGTGGTAAAGATGCGGTGTAAAGCAGGATGTAATCTGAGAGACGTGAGAAGGTGTTGTTAATGTCAACAGAGCTGAACAAACCTGTAAATAAGCTCAAGTCAAACACTGTGAGAACTCTCCGCCTGAAAGAACAACACTGGCGTTGGGTTAGTGGAGATCTCACGACATCTACGTGCTTCTCATTCATACACACCGTTATCAGACATCTTTACACGTCACAAACATGCTGGAATCTCAACCATCGCATCTGATCTCAGAGCAAACGCGACACAATCCAGATTCCTCACAGAACAAACACTCTTCCAGTAATGTTACTAGCACATTCGTTCAAAGTTATCTTGTCCTTAATAATGTTCTCAATGCATTAGCACAACAACAGTATATACATCACTCATGTAACTACTCGCTTCAGAACATTCAGAGAACTTTCAAAAGTAACGTTACCATAAAGTTTGAAGAATGGAATATTCCCAAAAAAACTGGACGTTTTGATAATTTATAAATAACGTTTTCATAACGTAGCAGGAACATTAACAAAACGTTCTTGGCTGGGTCTGCATGTATTCTGATACGAGAGTGTTTTATCCATCGGTATAGGAAAACTAGACGAGTACAGTTAGATGTTGGCTTGAGAAAGCCTCGCCAGAACGTTAGAAGTGAAAGCTTGACGTGTAATAGTTTAGACAGACAGACAGAGTTTTAAAAGCTTAAAGGATTTAAACCTGAAGTAGTTTTAAGTTTGAATCTCAAAGTTTGAAGTTTTTAAGTCTCTCAGATAAATAGTTTGCTATGTGGTTGCTAGGGTACTCAGGTGGTTGCTAGGGTGTTGCTATGCGGTTGCTAGGGTACTCAGGTGGTTGCTAGGGTGTTGCTATGCGGTTGCAAAGAGAAGAAGATGAAGAAGAACTACAATGGATTCTGTCATGATTTTGTTTTACAGTTTTATTATAAAATTAAAGCCACTCCCTGGTACATAATATTTCACAATTTCCTTTGAAAAATAACATTTACACATAATAAAGTTTCTTGGTTTTCCAAAGACATGGCGACTTTACACGACTCGGACACCATCACACTTTTTGGTATTAAAAACAAACCGGGCAGGATTCAAGCGAACAGCATTTGCAGCGGCTATAAACTAATCGATATTAAAGCATACAAACCAGAATATACCCAATATGTCAAAGAACATGTAGGAAATAAAATAACATTAATGTGTAAACAGACAAAATGAGCAGAAATGAAAGAATGTTTCGAAAGTCACTGGATTCATATATGAAATCTGAGAGAGCACTATATTCATGTGATGCATATGGAGAATATCTGGTTTTAAGTGACTTTATAAAGGTTACACCACCAGCACCATCTGCAGTGTGTACATCGTAAATGACCTGTAGGTAATATTCATGTTTTATGTGCAAATAACACACGGGATGCAGGCGAGAGCTCGGGTGACCTCTGACCTCTCCTCTCATTGGTGAATGTATCTGTTCGATCTCGTCTGCACAGGATAAACTCTCTTCAGAATGAGTGTCGTATGTCAGAGTGGGTGGAGTTAGAAGGAGAGGTGGGTCACATGATCATGAGAGGGGGCGGGGTCAGAAGGAGAGGTGGGTCACGTGATCATGAGAGGGGGCGGGGTTAGAAGGAGAGATGGGTCACATGATCATGAGAGGGGGCGGGGTCAGAAGGAGAGGTGGGTCACGTGATCATGAGAGGGGGCGGGGTCAGAAGGAGAGGTGGGTCACGTGATTATGAGAGGGGGCGGGGTCAGAAGGAGAGGTGGGTCACGTGATCATGAGAGGGGGCGGGGTTAGAAGGAGAGGTGGGTCACATGATCATGAGAAGGGGCGAAGTCAGAAGGAGAGGCGGGTCATGTGATCATGAGAGGGGCGGGGTCAGAAGGAGAGGCGGGTCAAGTGATCACGAGAGGGGGCGGGGTCAGAAGGAGAGGCGGGTCACGTGATCACGAGAAGGGGTGGTGTCAGAATGAGAGGCGGGTCACGTGATCATGAGAGGGGGCGGGGTCAGAAGGAGAGGCGGGTCACATGATCACAAGAGGGGGCGGGGTCAGAAGGAGAGGCGGGTCACGTGATCACGAGAGGGGGCGGGGTCAGAATGAGAGGCGGGTCACGTGATCATGAGAGGGGGCGGGGTCAGAAGGAGAGGCGGGTCACGTGATCACGAGAGGGGGCGGGGTCAGAAGGAGAGGCGGGTCACGTGATCACGAGAGGGGGCGGGGTCAGAAGGAGAGGTGGGTCACGTGATCACGAGAGGGGGCAGGGTCAGAAGGAGAGGTGGGTCACGTGATCACGAGAGGGGGCGGGGTCAGAAGGAGAGGCGGGTCACATGATCACAAGAGGGGGCGGGGTCAGAAGGAGAGGCGGGTCACGTGATCACGAGAGGGGGCGGGGTCAGAATGAGAGGCGGGTCACGTGATCATGAGAGGGGGCGGGGTCAGAAGGAGAGGCGGGTCACGTGATCACGAGAGGGGGCGGGGTCAGAAGGAGAGGCGGGTCACGTGATCACGAGAGGGGGCAGGGTCAGAAGGAGAGGTGGGTCACGTGATCACGAGAGGGGGCAGGGTCAGAAGGAGAGGCGGGTCACGTGATCACGAGAGGGGGCGGGGTCAGAAGGAGAGGCGGGTCACGTGATCATGAGGGGGCGGGGTCAGAAGGAGAGGTGGGTCACGTGATCACGAGAGGGGGCGGGGTCAGAAGGAGAGGCGGGTCACATGATCACAAGAGGGGGCGGGTTCAGAAGGAGAGGCGGGTCACGTGATCACGAGAGGGGGCGGGGTCAGACGAACTCCAGCTCCCACTGCTGGCTCTCCCGCTCCTCGTTCTCCTCTCGGATCACCAAGTGCTCTCTGTCGTAAGTTTTGCCTCCTGTAAAACAGAGGAATCAGATTGACAAAAATTTAGTTTTTATGGAAGCTTGTTTCTGCCATGAAATAAAAAAGGTAGTTTCGTCTTTTTCTAATATATTCCATTTGCTCTTTGCATTTTTTATTGCGTTGTTTAGATTTATTTTTGAACGACAATTTAGTTGAGTGATTGACAAAAAACAAACAAAAAGTGTTAGGCATATAAAATGTAATATTTTTAATAATAAATCATAAAATAAACGACTAGTGTGTTAAAGCTTGTTCTCACCCTTGATATCCAGCACCATCCCCGGGAAGGTGTTGCTCTTGATTTGACCTCTGACCTCTGCGCTCCAGGTCTGCACCGGCACACGCGTCTCCGTCCACAACACCACTTTAGCACCGGACTCCACGTTACCCATTACCTGAAGACTCGTGCTTCGGGCCAGCTGACACACACACACACACACACACACACAATGAGTTTTTATAAAGCGCTTTTTACAGCACGCTGGGCCCTATCTTGCACCCAGCGCAATTGACTTTGTACACGACGCATGTATCATTCCTATTCTGCACCCGCGCACAGCGGACTTTTCCCTCCACAGACACGTCGGTAAATTAGGGAATGAACTTGCGCTCGCAGGGGCGGTTCGGCGAAAAGAGGAGCGTGTTCCGGCGCAAACGCTCAATGGCGTGCGCTGGCAAACCCGCCGTTATAATAGCGATCCGCCGTGGAACAAGCGCGCCGGCTCTTGAAGGGAATGTGAGAGGACGCTCTGATTGGTTTATTTCACGTTACGCCCAAACCACACCTATGAGTAATGAAGCGACTTCAGACCAACACATTTTAGATTTGCGTCGGGCGCAAGAGTCCGGGATCCGTTTCGCGTTTGATACTTGCGTTTCAGAGCGTTACAATAGGGCCCAGAGAGTTTCAAAGCAGCTTCACAGAGATAATCAGCAGAGTGTGTTTCTAGAAGAGAATAGCGCCACAGTCCAGCTTAAGTTAGTTCAGTGATGCTTCATTTTTGTTGTAAAAAAGTTATTAATTTAGTTCATTTATATATATATAGCGGCTCTGGAGTAAACCGTGATGTCATTGTCCAGCTCAGCTCTCGTATAATGCTGTCAGTGCAGCAGATCTGTAATATTGCTGGATATATAATGTAGTGTAGCACACCTTGTTCTTGATGAGCCCGTCCTGATAGAGCCACACGTCACTCATGCCCTCGACCAGTTCCGACACGACCACGCGACCCGTCTTCATGTCCTCCACGCCGCCCTGCACCGACACGTAGTGGCCCGTCTCCTTATTCCTCACGCGGAACAGCCGTTGCTTCTACAGGGACATTAGCACAACTATACAAAACACTCTTGTGTAGAGAACATCCTTCTAACTCACGTTCAATTTAACTTATATTGCACATTTACAACAGCCACTAGGCGGACCAAAGTGCTGTACACAACAAGATTAAAAGAAGATATAACATAACAACAAAGAACAAGTCACCATAAAACAGGAGTAGCAAGACATTATCACTCTTAAATATAGATGAGTGAAACCAGCCAAAGAACAGCATGAATATACTGAAGAGAACAGGTCAGGATTAAAGAGCTGCATGAGAAGAGGAGGTGATGAGGAGAGGAGGTGATGAGAAGAGGAGGTGATGAGAAGAGGAGGTGATGAGAAGAGGAGGTGATGAGAAGAGGAGGTGATGAGAAGAGGAGGTGATGAGAAGAGGAAGTGATGAGGAGAGGAGGTGATGAGAAGAGGAGGTGATGAGGAGAGGAGGTGATGAGGAGAGGAGGTGATGAGGAGAGGAGGAGATGAGAAGAGGAGGTGATGAGGAGAGGAGGTGATGAGAAGAGGAGGTGATGAGAAGAGGAGGTGATGAGGAGAGGAGGTTATGAGGAGAGGAGGTGATGAGAAGAGGAAGTGATGAGAAGAGGAGGTGATGAGGAGAGGAGGTTATGAGGAGAGGAGGTGATGAGAAGAGGAGGTGATGAGAAGAGGAGGTGATGAGAAGAGGAGGTGATGAGGAGAGGAGGTTATGAGGAGAGGAGGTGATGAGAAGAGGAAGTGATGAGGAGAGGAGGTGATGAGAAGAGGAGGTGATGAGAAGAGGAGGTGATGAGAAGAGGAGGTGATGAGGAGAGGAGGTGATGAGGAGAGGAGGAGATGAGAAGAGGAGGTGATGAGAAGAGGAGGTGATGAGGAGAGGAGGTGATGAGGAGAGGAGGAGATGAGAAGAGGAGGTGATGAGGAGAGGAGGTGATGAGAAGAGGAGGTGATGAGGAGAGGAGGAGATGAGGAGAGGAGGTGATGAGAAGAGGAGGTTATGAGGAGAGGAGGAGATGAGGAGAGGAGGTGATGAGAAGAGGAGGTGATGAGAAGAGGAGGTGATGAGGAGAGGAGGTGATGAGAAGAGGAGGTTATGAGGAGAGGAGGAGATGAGGAGAGGAGGTGATGAGAAGAGGAGGTTATGAGGAGAGGAGGAGATGAGGAGAGGAGGTGATGAGAAGAGGAGGTGATGAGAAGAGGAGGTGATGAGGAGAGGAGGTGATGAGAAGAGGAGGTTATGAGGAGAGGAGGAGATGAGGAGAGGAGGTGATGAGAAGAGGAGGTTATGAGGAGAGGAGGAGATGAGGAGAGGAGGTGATGAGAAGAGGAGGTGATGAGAAGAGGAGGTGATGAGGAGAGGAGGTGATGAGGAGAGGAGGTGATGAGGAGAGGAGGTGAGGAGGAGAGGAGGAGATGAGGAGAGGAGGTGATGAGAAGAGGAGGTGATGCGAAGAGGAGGTGATGAGGAGAGGAGGTGATGAGAAGAGGAGGTTATGAGGAGAGGAGGAGATGAGGAGAGGAGGTGATGAGGAGAGGAGGTGATGAGAAGAGGAGGTGATGAGAAGAGGAGGTGATGAGAAGAGGAGGTGATGAGAAGAGGAGGTGATGAGGAGAGGAGGTTATGAGGAGAGGAGGTGATGAGAAGAGGAAGTGATGAGGAGAGGAGGTGATGAGAAGAGGAGGTGATGAGGAGAGGAGGTGATGAGGAGAGGAGGAGATGAGAAGAGGAGGTGATGAGAAGAGGAGGTGATGAGGAGAGGAGGTGATGAGGAGAGGAGGAGATGAGAAGAGGAGGTGATGAGGAGAGGAGGTGATGAGAAGAGGAGGTGATGAGGAGAGGAGGAGATGAGGAGAGGAGGTGATGAGAAGAGGAGGTTATGAGGAGAGGAGGAGATGAGGAGAGGAGGTGATGAGAAGAGGAGGTGATGAGAAGAGGAGGTGATGAGGAGAGGAGGTGATGAGAAGAGGAGGTTATGAGGAGAGGAGGAGATGAGGAGAGGAGGTGATGAGAAGAGGAGGTTATGAGGAGAGGAGGAGATGAGGAGAGGAGGTGATGAGAAGAGGAGGTGATGAGAAGAGGAGGTGATGAGGAGAGGAGGTGATGAGAAGAGGAGGTTATGAGGAGAGGAGGAGATGAGGAGAGGAGGTGATGAGAAGAGGAGGTTATGAGGAGAGGAGGAGATGAGGAGAGGAGGTGATGAGAAGAGGAGGTGATGAGAAGAGGAGGTGATGAGGAGAGGAGGTGATGAGGAGAGGAGGTGATGAGGAGAGGAGGTGAGGAGGAGAGGAGGAGATGAGGAGAGGAGGTGATGAGAAGAGGAGGTGATGCGAAGAGGAGGTGATGAGGAGAGGAGGTGATGAGAAGAGGAGGTTATGAGGAGAGGAGGAGATGAGGAGAGGAGGTGATGAGAAGAGGAGGTGATGAGGAGAGGAGGTGATGAGAAGAGGAGGTTATGAGGAGAGGAGGTGATGAGAAGAGGAGGTGATGAGAAGAGGAGGTGATGAGGAGAGGAGGTGATGAGAAGAGGAGGTTATGAGGAGAGGAGGTGATGAGAAGAGGAGGTGATGAGGAGAGGAGGTTATGAGGAGAGGAGGTGATGAGAAGAGGAGGTGATGAGAAGAGGAGGTTATGAGGAGAGGAGGTGATGAGAAGAGGAGGTGATGAGAAGAGGAGGTGATGAGGAGAGGAGGTGATGAGAAGAGGAGGTTATGAGGAGAGGAGGAGATGAGGAGAGGAGGTGATGAGAAGAGGAGGTGATGAGAAGAGGAGGTTATGAGGAGAGGAGGTGATGAGAAGAGGAGGTGATGAGAAGAGGAGGTGATGAGGAGAGGAGGTGATGAGGAGAGGAGGTTATGAGGAGAGGAGGAGATGAGGAGAGGAGGTGATGAGAAGAGGAGGTTATGAGGAGAGGAGGTGATGAGAAGAGGAGGTGATGAGAAGAGGAGGTGATGAGGAGAGGAGGTGATGAGAAGAGGAGGTTATGAGGAGAGGAGGTGATGAGAAGAGGAGGTGATGAGGAGAGGAGGTTATGAGGAGAGGAGGTGATGAGAAGAGGAGGTGATGAGAAGAGGAGGTGATGAGGAGAGGAGGAGATGAGAAGAGGAGGTGATGAGAAGAGGAGGTGATGAGGAGAGGAGGTTATGAGGAGAGGAGGTGATGAGGAGAGGAGGTTATGAGGAGAGGAGGTGATGAGAAGAGGAGGTGATGAGAAGAGGAGGTGATGAGGAGAGGAGGAGATGAGAAGAGGAGGTGATGAGAAGAGGAGGTGATGAGAAGAGGAGGTGATGAGAAGAGGAGGTGATGAGAAGAGGAAGTGATGAGGAGAGGAGGTGATGAGAAGAGGAGGTGATGAGGAGAGGAGGTGATGAGAAGAGGAGGTGATGAGAAGAGGAGGTGATGAGAAGAGGAGGTGATGAGGAGAGGAGGTGATGAGGAGAGGAGGTGATGAGAAGAGGAGGAGATGAGGAGAGGAGGTGATGAGGAGAGGAGGTGATGAGAAGAGGAGGTGATGAGAAGAGGAGGTGATGAGGAGAGGAGGAGATGAGAAGAGGAGGTGATGAGAAGAGGAGGTGATGAGAAGAGGAGGTGATGAGGAGAGGAGGTGATGAGAAGAGGAGGTGATGAGAAGAGGAGGTGATGAGGAGAGGAGGTGATGAGAAGAGGAGGTGATGAGAAGAGGAGGTGATGAGGAGAGGAGGTTATGAGGAGAGGAGGAGATGAGGAGAGGAGGTGATGAGGAGAGGAGGAGATGAGGAGAGGAGGAGATGAGGAGAGGAGGTGATGAGAAGAGGAGGTGATGAGGAGAGGAGGAGATGAGGAGAGGAGGAGATGAGAAGAGGAGGTGATGAGGAGAGGAGGTGATGAGGAGAGGAGGAGATGAGGAGAGGAGGTTATGAGGAGAGGAGGAGATGAGAAGAGGAGGTGATGAGGAGCACTGACCTGTCTGACGGGATACAACGACCCGACGCACGACACGGAGCTGAACTTCTGCCAGTTCGGGATTTCAATGGGTTCCAAAAGGAACTGGCGCCCCCTGTAGTTGCTGTGTTCACACAACACCCAGCTGAGGAGAGACACACACACTCTTCATATTACACAGCTTTGGGGTTGGTTAAGATTTTATTTTTTTAAAAGAGATTAATAGTCTTATTCATCAAGGATGCATTAAAGTGATCAAAAGTGACAGTAAAGACATTTATAATGTTACAGAAGATTATATTTCAAATAAATGCTGTACTTTGTATTTATCAAAGAATCATGAAAAACGTTTCCACTGAGATATGAACTGTTCAACACTGATAATAATCATAAATGTGTCTTGATCATCAGATCATCATATTATACAGATTTCTGGAGGAGCATGTGACACTGAAGACTGGAGTAATGATGATAAATTCAGGAATAAATTACACTTTA
>NC_136894.1:410000-455000 GCF_949152265.1 Phoxinus phoxinus
CGTTCCCAGCAGACCCTTACAGTACGCTTGGGTCTGCCGAGTCTGTCCAGCTTCCTCCTCCGCCATCGGATCCAACTCACCACCAGTGGTGATCAGTTGACAGCTCGGCCCCTCTCTTCACCCGAGTGTCCAAGACATGCGACCTCCGGCCTAGGGTGTCCTGGTGACACGTGCACTGATGGACACCCTTATGCTTGAACATGGTGTTCGTTATGGAGAAGCTGTAACTAGCACAGAAGTCCAATAACAGAACACCGCTCGGGTTCAGATCAGGGGGCCGTTCCTCTCAATCACTGTCGCTGTTGCTGCCTACGTCTGCGCTGAAGTCCCCCAGTAGAACGACGGAGTCCCCAGTCGGAGCACTTCCCAGCAGCCCTCCCAGAGACGGGCCGGGTACTCTGCACTGCCGTTCGGCCCGTAGGCACACACGACAGTGAGAGACCTATCCCCGACCCGAAGGCGCAGGGAAGCGACCCTCTCGTTCACCGGGGTAAACTCCAACACAGCTGAGCTGGGGGGCAATAAGCAAACCCACACCAGCCCGCCGCCTCCCACCATGGGCAACTCCAGAGTGGTAGAGAGTCCATCCTCTCTCGAGGAGTGTGGTTCCAGAGCCCAAGCTGTGCGTGGAGGTGATCCCGACTATCTCTAGTCGGTACCACTCAACCTCACGCACAATTTCAGGCTCCTTCCCCGCCAGCGAGGTGACGTTCCACGTTCCTAAAGCTAGTTTCCGTGTCCGGCCCCTTCCGGTCCCTCCTGCAGGTGGTGAGCCCACGGGAGGGCGGCCCCATGTCGCTCCTTCGGGCTGAGCCCGGCCGGGCCCCATGGGGGGAGGCCCGGCCACCAGGCGCTCGCATACGAGTCCAACCCCGGCTCCAGGCTGCGCCATGCCGGGCGACGTAACGGTCCTTGTTTTTCCTTGCAACATAAAGGGTTTATGAACCCCTCTTAGTCTGACCCGTCACCTAGGACCTGTTTGCCTTGGCAGACCCTACCAGGGGCATATAGCCCCGGACAACACAGCTCATAGGATCGTTTGGGTACTCAAACCCCTCCACCACGGTAAGGTGGCAGTTCAAGGAAGAGCCAGAACATTTTTTAATATAACTCTGAATGTATTCGGCTGAAAGAAGAAAGTCATATACACCTAGGATGGCTTGAGGGAGAGTAAATCACACACACACACACACACACACACACACACACACACACACACACACACACACACACACACACACACACACACACACACACACACACACACACACACACACACACTCTCTCACTCACTCACCAGCCGCCGATGACTTTAATGGATCCTGCGCTGAACACGAACAGCTGCTGCTGCTTGTCGACTCGAGACAGAAAATCTCTCATGCTGCTGTAGATTTCTCTGCTTTTACCAGTGAAATACGGCTTCTCATAGAGCACGATCTGGCACAATACAACAGATATCATCATCTGCCCTCGCTGCCTCACAGAACAGAAGCAAGGAGGATTTAAAACTCACCTTTGGCTCATGGAGGTTCTCGACTCTAGGTTCCCCCTGTGAAACACATCATGAGTTCAGCAGATCTGCTTTAGTGTGTGATAAGCAGGGTTAGGGTTCGGTTAGAGAGGAGGTGAGCTTACGATCTTGAGCGGGTGAACGCTGGCCACGTACGGGTGTGTGACGCCCCAGGCCGAGGGACTGGAGAACCCCCCCACCTCCAGCACCCGAGGGACACCCTGGAAGAAGGGCTCCGCAAACACCAGCCATCTGAGCACAACACACACATGATGAGGACGAGAGAGAGAGAGAGAGAGGGAGAGAGGGAGAGAGAGAGAGAGAGAGAGAGGGAGAGAGGGAGATAGAGAGAGAGAGAGAGGGAGAGAGAGAGAGAGAGAGAGAGAGAGAGAGAGAGAGAGAGAGAGAGAGAGAGGAGAGAGGGAGGGAGAGAGAGAGAGAGATTTTTTATAACACTTTATTAAATCATTTAAAAACAATAAACATATACTTTACTCAAGACATTTAGCAAAAATTAATTAATCTCTAACAAAGCTTTCTTTATAATTCTATACATTTTCAAACATTCCTCTATATTCTTAATAGTTGTATACAATAAAAATGAAATTTGATTCTTACTTTTATTAAACTCTTAAACTCTCGTACTACATCCCGACCAACTTTACCTTCTATTTTGTCCTTGTCAGATAAAGAGCCATTTTCGCTTTTCCAATAACAAAATTAACAAGTTGCCCCCCCCCCCAAAAAAAAAAAAAACTTGAAACCAAAAATTTCCTTTGAAAATATGACTTTAAACCCCCCAAACATGAACCGAGGTCACTCACAGCCCAGCGTTGATGATGATGGAGTTGGCTTTGATCGGGAAGCCGAAGATTCTGGCGTCGTCTGACGTGTCTCTGAACGTCACCTTCTTGCCCTCCGCGTTTTCCTCCGGGAAAAGGCAGATTTCAGGAACGCTGTAATCCTGGAAGGGCAGAAAAGTTATGCCGAGCATCAGCAAGTGTTGTGATGAGTGTTAAACAGACGTGTGCAAGTGAAGCGGCGGTGGACTGAATCTAATTATTTATACTTAAGTACATTTTTCAAGTGTCTGTATTTTTTATTTTGGGAAACTTTTACTTTTACGTCACTGCATTCCAAAGCATAATATTATGTTTTAACATAACAACTTTCCTCTTTATTTCAAAAGAAATCGCCAGAGCGATGTCCGATTCATGAACGAGTTGAACCCGCTGAACTGGTTCACTGAACGATTCACTGAACGATTCACTGAACGATTCATTTGTGAACTGTCAACAAGAGCTTGAGTGTGTGAGCAACTGATGTGAGCCAATCTCCAGCAGTTCTAATCCTGTTGAAAAGCTTGAATGTTTGCATTAGTGTGTCAGTGTCTGTACGGGGATTTTAGGTAAAATAACACAAATTAATACATTTAAAATGTATAATTATTAATAATATTTATAAATAATAAAAATAATATTATAAATAATACAAATATTTAAACTTTCCCTCTGTAGCAGTTTCAGATTATATAAACTAATATGTTTTCATAGCGTTCCTTAAAATGTTTTAACATTTAGCCATGTGACGTCTGTATTTTTATACTATTTGTCTCCACATATTTGCACAATTGCACACCCATTTTTAAAAATACTCTCATATATGATTAGTTTGCACACTTGACTTATTAGTAATATTTTAGTATATTAAAGTTGAATGTTTTGATGGTGAATAATAAGTGTTGATGGTAAAATAAAGTTTGCTTATTTGCAATATATATTGAATGCATGCACTAATCTCTCTTAGTGCTGACTAGAACACATATATGGATCATCAAGTACTCTAGCTGGAGTAATATTTGAATACTTGATTTGTGTACTTCGAGTTATCCTGTGTAATATCAGCACAATTCCTCTTCAGGACACAAGGTGGCGCACAAGGACTGAAGCAAAGTCTGTTCACACACTCTTAATAATGAAGCGATATCAAGATCCGTTCTGGCTCCTCCAAGAAGCTCTCCGTGATCAGTTCAGACAGACGGCGGTGGACGTTAGAGGTTCTGCTCTGAAAAGCTTTAAGTGAACGAGTGTAGATGTGATGGAGATGCCGTACCCTCACTGCTCTCCGTATGGACCCGATGACGAACCTCCTCTTCCTCCGAGGCTCCTCGTCTTCTTCTGCGGGATCCGCCGCCGTTCCCTCGTTCTGAGGCGACTCGTGTTCTTCTGCGGGTCCGAACGGGTCGGTGAGCTCGGTGTCGCCCTCGTCCAGAGCGATCTTTTCCCCTTTAAAGTTCGGCTTCTCGTACATCACCCAGCTGAACAACACACAACACACACATCACCCTGCTGAACAACACACAACACACACATCACCCTGCTGAACAACACACAACACACACATCACCCTGCTGAACAACACACAACACACACATCACCCAGCTGAACAACACACAACACACAACACACACATCACCCAGCTGAACAACACACAACACACACATCACCCAGCTGAACAACACACAACACACAACACACACATCACCCAGCTGAACAACACACAACACACACATCACCCAGCTGAACAACACACAACACACACATCACCCAGCTGAACAACACACAACACACACATCACCCAGCTGAACAACACACAACACACACATCACCCAGCTGAACAACACACAACACACACATCACCCAGCTGAACAACACACAACACACACACATCACCCAGCTGAACAACACACAACACACACATCACCCAGCTGAACAACACACAACACACACATCACCCAGCTGAACAACACACAACACACACATCACCCAGCTGAACAACACACAACACACACACATCACCCAGCTGAACAACACACAACACACACATCACCCAGCTGAACAACACACAACACACACATCACCCAGCTGAACAACACACAACACACACATCACCCAGCTGAACAACACACAACACACACATCACCCAGCTGAACAACACACAACACACACATCACCCAGCTGAACAACACACAACACACACATCACCCAGCTGAACAACACACAACACACACATCACCCAGCTGAACAACACACAACACACACATCACCCAGCTGAACAACACACAACACACACATCACCCAGCTGAACAACACACAACACACACATCACCCAGCTGAACAACACACAACACACACATCACCCATCTGAACAACA
Source organism: Phoxinus phoxinus (assembly GCF_949152265.1). Lineage (NCBI taxonomy): Eukaryota > Metazoa > Chordata > Actinopteri > Cypriniformes > Leuciscidae > Phoxinus > Phoxinus phoxinus. Next base: position 414,724 of record NC_136894.1, read on the forward strand.
CACACATCACCCAGCTGAACAACACACAACACACACATCACCCATCTGAACAACACACAACACACACATCACCCAGCTGAACAACACACAACACACACATCACCCATCTGAACAACACACAACACAGAACTAATACACCAGGGTTCCCCAAACTCGGCCCTGGAGGGCCACTGTCCCGTCAGTTTAGCTCAAACACACCGAGCTGAGAGTTTAGTGATCCTGAAGACATTAGCTTGTAGATAGTCCTGAGGTTCATCAACACGGTGTAAGTAAATTGGTTGAGTGGTGTGAGAATAACGCTCTTATCATCAACACGAGTAAAACTGAGGAGATTGTATTTGGGTCAACGGCAGATATAGTGCCTGTCTTTATTCATAAGGAGGAAATTAGACTGGTCAAGACATATAAGTATTTGGGAGTGACCAAAGACGATGTTATCCTGGAAAGATCACATTGAGACTCTATGTAAAAAGACAAAAGCAGAGAATTATCATCTGCGCCGTCTTAGGTCTTTTGGAGTAAGAAGGCAGATTCTTCTGCTGTTATTTAGGTCTGTGATACTGAGTTTACTGCAATACTGCAATTCTAGTTGGTATAAAAGTCTGTCTGTCGTGTTAAAAAAAAAGGTTTTTAATCAATTAAAAGTCTGCTCAAAGATAGTAGGTCAGCCGCTTGAGAAGGTTTATGACTCAGCTTATCACAATAATATTCTCAGGCTGGCTAACAATATAGTTTCTAATTCCATGCATATTTTGCACAAAGACTTCGAACTACTACCGTCAAAGCGGAGGTATTTAATATTAAATGCCAAATTTAATAAGGTGAAGCTAAAACACTCTTTTGTGCATCAGGCAATCGTAGCGCTGAACAGAGATCAAGAGCATTGGGTTGGTGGGTCGAGGGATACATGTTGTAATGATTGTATAACTGTGTGGTTTGAGTGAATGTCAGTGTTGAATGTTTGTTAAATGTTGTGGTAAACATGGATGCTGTCATGTAAAAAAAAATTCGGACTTAGTCTGACAATAAAGTATAAAGTAAAGTAAAGTAAAGCTTGTTGAGGTGTGTTAGATCAGTGCTGGAGATAAACTCTGCAGGACCGGATCTGAAGTGCAGTAAAGACGTCTCTAATGTGCAGATGTGTGGTTCTGCAGTGGATGCTGGTGTGAGGGACTGGGGAGGCTAGCTGGGAGACGGAGAGTCTGCATGTCCAAACTGATGAGGAATGTTCCTGATTCCCGTCAGCTGCTCATCTGAACACATCTCCTGTCTTTACTGCCCCGGGTCAGCTGTGCATCAGCATATAACACTACTGCTGTATCTGCTGTATCACGCTCATGTTTATGAGACACGCAAGACATTTACATGTATGCATTTGGCAGATGCTAAAAGCGACTTACATTGCATTCAAGATTTTTTTGTCAGTTCTTGCTTTCCTTGGGAATCGAACCCATGACCTTGGCGTTACTAGCGCAGACGCTCTACAGTTCGAGCTACAGGCTATTTTTTAAGTTTATCATCAATTAATATATATCAATAGAAATATATGTGAGTTATACACAACCAGTCAACGTTTTATTTTTTAAAGGAATCCTTTCATTCAAAAAGGCAACATTAAATTGATCAAAAGTGAGAGTAAAAACATTTATAATGTCACAGAAGATCCATCCGGATGTAAAGCTTTGTGTCCCAAAAAACGCTATATAAATGTAACAAACTATTATTATTATTAAATGCTGTCTTTTTTAACTTTATTCATCAAAGAATCCTGAAAAATCAAATGTATCACAGTTTCCACAGAAATATGAACTGTGTTCAACACTGATAATAATCATAACTGTGTCTTGAGCATCAGATCATCATATAAGAGAGAGTTTGTGTGTGTGTGTGTGTGTGAGAGAGAGAGAGAGTGTGTGTGAGTGTGTGTGTGTGAGTGTGTGTGTGAGAGTGTGTGAGTGTGTGTGTGAGAGAGAGAGTGTGTGTAAGTGTGTGTGTGTGAGTGTGTGTGTGTGTGAGAGAGAGAGTGTGTGTATGTGTGTGTGTGTGTGTGTCTCACCCTCCCCGTATCACCCGCACTGAGATGGTGTCAGTAAACTCCCACGGTGTGGCGTCCACAACATCTCCTCGCACGTCGATCCTCTGGCCGCTCATTCCTGGCCTGTCGTAGATCAGCATCTGATAGGAAGAACACACACACACACACACACACACACACGTGTTTTCTACAAAGACTGCATTGTTTAGTATTCGACGTCTGAACACTGGATGTTCCTGCAGGACGAGGCTCGATCTGACGGGGAATCACGACCTACTTTAGAAAAGCACTGTTATTGTCTGAGATCCTCAGGCTGCAATATTACACGCACGCCGTCGGAGTCGCAGTCGCAGGAGATCCTCCAGTTTCGGTGACCTTTACATCACTCACTCCGCTGCCGATGAGGAACAGGAATGTGAACCCAAACTACAGCACGACGAGTTCTCAAATATAAGAAAATCGATGTAACTGTCAGTGGGAAGTTCACTCAGGCCGTCTGGAAAAGCCTTATCGTGGTTTAATATTCCCGCCAGAGAGCAATCTCACATCGCAAAACTTCTCCAACTTCTCTGTGTCAGCCTTAGCTATTCATTTACTATCCTGTCGTTCTGTCCAAACGTGTGTGTGTCAGAACAGCTTTAACACACACACACACACACGCACACACACTCTCTCTCTCTCACACACACACACACACACACTCTCTCTCTCTCTCTCTCACACACTCTCTCACACACACACACACACACACACACACACACACACACACACACACACACACACACACACACACACACTCTCACCTTCCCAGGCCGAGGGTTGAGTTTGCACACACACACACGCGCGCTCACCTTCCCAGGCCGAGGGTTGAGTTTGCACACACACACACACACTCTCTCTCTCTCTCTCTCACACACACACACACACACACACACACACACACACACACACACACACACACACACACACACACACACACTCTCTCTCTCTCTCTCTCTCTCTCTCACACACACACACACACAAACACACACTCTCTCTCTCTCTCTCTCTCTCTCTCACACACACACACACACACTCACCTTCCCAGGCCGAGGGTTGAGTTTGCCGTGCTCCTTCTCCTTCGTGAGCTGAGGACAGAAAGTAAATATAGTAATGAGATGACACACACACACACACACACACACACACATAAAGCACCAGTGTTCCTCCTCAGGGTTTCTGTCTTGTTTTCCAACACAAATATCTAAACATTCTTAAATCAAGATTATGTAAATGTATAACGCATATGTTTATGAAACAAGCAAGACCTGAACCATTTACATTTTTAATTCATTAAATAATTTATATATCAATATAAATATTTGTGATTTATACACTACCAGTCAACGGTTCGGGTCAGTAAGATTTATTTTAAAGCAAAACGTTAAATTGATCAAAAGTGACAGTAAAGACAGTTATAGGGCCGTATCTCGCACCAGCGCAATTGACTTTGAACACCGACGCATGTCTCATTCCTGTTCTGCACCCGCGCACAGCGACTCTTCCCTCCACAGACGCACGGCGGTAAATTAGGAAATGAACTTGCGCTCGCGGGGGCGGTTCTGCGCAAAGAGGAGTGTGTTCCGGCGCAAAACTGCCCTGGTGCTATTTTCCAGTTTTAGAAAGCAATTGCGCCATTGACCAGGAAAAAACCCAGTCTAAAGTCAGTGGCGCGTTGCACGTTAGTGATATGGTATTTTAAGGGCGCGTGCTTGGCCATAATGTTAACGCGCATCCACTTTGATTCTCTAATAATTATAAACAGATGCAGCAGTTTTCATTTTTGCAAATCATACATTATTACAAGGAAAAATATTAACACACGAGGGAGGTTGTGTCCGTGAAGATGTGAAAAAGATCTATCTAGATAAAAAAAAAAAATCTAGATTAGGCTACACATTTACCCAAATTATAGCGATTGGTACGATTGGTTTATTTCATGTTACGCCCAAACCACACCTATGAATAATGAAGCGACTTCAGAACAACACATTTTAGATTTGCGTCGGGCGCAAGAGTCGTTTATCCCGCCGGTATAATAGCAACAGCGCCGGGATCCGCCCACAAAGTTACTTGCGCTTTGCGCTTTGCGCTTTGACACTTGCGTTTCAGAGCGTTACAATAGGGCCCATAATGTTAGAAAAGATTATATTTCAAATAAATGCTGTTCTTTTGAAGTTTCTTTTCATCAAAGAATCCTGAAAAAAATTAAATAATAATTGTACAATAGTTTCCACAGAAATCTGAAGCTCCACAACTGTGTTCAACACTGGTAATAATCATAACTGTGTCTTGATCATCAGATCATCATATTACACTGATTTCTGGAGGATCATGTGACACTGAAGACTGGAGTAATGATGATAAATTCAGCTTTGATCACAGGAATAAATTACACTTTACTGTATATTCACATAGAGAACTGATGATCTACATTATAATAATATTTCACTGTATTATACATTAAAATCCCGAGGTTCAGAATGCATCAAAACATCCGTTTTATTCATTTTCTCATCTTTGTACTTTAGAAAGGTCATGTAAAGCTTGTCAGCATTCAACAGGTTCAGGTGTTTAAGAGAAAACTACATTCCTACATAACCTTTGACAATAGAAGAACATGCACTTTACACAACACTTTACTCTCACACACACACACACGCACGCGCGCACACACACACACACACGCGCACATGAAGAAGTGAAAGGCTGTACTGTCACCAGACCCGTCTCACACATGCACTGAACATGCTTGAAATGCCATTGTACGTCGAGCTCCTCATTCATGCAGAGAAACACACATGACCAAACGCTTTAGAATGGAGATCCAGAGGGTCATGTGCAGAGGTCAGGAGTTTCTCCAGGAGTTTCTCCAGGACGTGACAGATCTGACCGCTGGGTTGTAAGTGTGTATGAGGTTATGAGTGAGGCATGGCAAGCTGAGCAGAGACAACATTACACGAGTGTACGTTCCTCTGTTTGCATATGGGGATGCTCTCAGTGACAAACACAGGCTTACATAATCTTATAAAACTACCCATGCGTCAATCTCACTGTCAGACACTGTGAAAATATATGTTCCCAAAGAGCAGATATGCATCAGATATGCACCGTGGAAATGTGTGTGAGCCGCAGTCCGTGTCTCTACAGTCGATCCGTGACATCGACTCAATAACAGCAGAGGACCTTCTGAATTCATCTAAATATGACTTAATTTATATGCACTCTACCTCCGTTTTATTAAAAAAATTAGATGTATTATATCATTCTGCCTTACATATTTACTTAAGTTAAACTAAATGTTTTGTTTGTATATGTATAGTCTTTGTATAGAGATTTGTTGTGTAGTATGACATGTTTTGTCCTGTCTTTTTTTTATTTGCAACTTTTTGGCCGCCTATCTTGGCCAGGACTCCCCGGGAGAGAGTTATTGTAACTCAGTGGGACTTTTTCCTGGTTAAATGAAGGTAAAAAATAAAATAAAAATCTAAATAGATGACAAAAATCCATCTAAAAAAGAAAATAGTAAAAAAATATATAAATATCTATCTAAATCAATCAATAAATAAATATCTACCTAAAAGTGAAAATACTAAAGAAATGTATTTCAAAAAAACGATCAAAAAAAAAGAAAAAAAAAAAGTGTTATCTATCTGGGCTACATAAAAATGAAAAATGCTAAAAATATATATTTATCTATCTACCTAAAAATATAAATTATATTATAAATAAAAACTATAAATTGGTAAAGACATTTCTAAAAAAAATGGATATAGGCTAACTATAGCTAAAGCCTTTAGAGGCGGCATAACATGTAGAACATCTAAAACATTAAAATCCTTCTGCCTTGAGCCGTATGAGACCCACACACACATGCGGTATATTCCCAGACTACAGTAGGACAAGAGTTATTGAGTGCATGACTGAAGCGGAGTCTACATGTGAAGTGTGCAGCCACATAATCTCTCTCCGTGTCTCGTTGCCAAGACTGAGAGCAGGGTGTGTCTGAGCCGGTCTAGCGAAACCATCCGCGCTGATTAGAGACGACGAGGTGAACATTAAGATAATGAAGATTCACATTCCATCAGCCTCTCCCTCGTTCCCGGCCTCTGGAGGAGCTCCAGGGAACACCCGCTCCACCGCACCGTCCGGGAACACCCGCTCCACCGCACCGTCCCGACCCGACAGCCCAGCTGCACCACTGGTCCCTCCAGTGGGAAACCCATCAGACACTCATTCAACTGGAATCAGCCAATCATACAGACCTCTGCTCTCTGTGTTATAGATCATCTCAATAAAGACACAGTTCTATGCATTTAAATATTTTCATGATTTGTTATCATAACTTTTAATCTTTTGTCAAATCAACTTAGATAATTAGTTTGACTCAGATATGTGACTTTGAGTTTCTATTTATTAAACGAATCTCCTTTATTGTAGTAACTAATTTTTTTAATTTCAATGAACTTTTTTAAGTTAAGCCAACAATATTTTTTTAAGGTGGGAAACAAAAAGGTTTGCTCCATCACTAAACCCTGAACTGTTATTATTTTAGAGACTGGAAACATGATGCATCTGTAAAAGCTGTTTTGCATATGAAATGTTAATGTGAAGCTGAATAGTCAGATAAGTCTGCATCATTAACCTCTATGTCAACACAGAGAAGAGCGGCACGACGTGAACAGTGTGTTTTACAGTGGATGTGTGATAACAGAAGTCTCTCCTAGTGACGGACATTTGCCTGTCAAACCTCTCAATATCAGAATCATAAACTAGTCACGTCCCGACTCTCTCTGCACGATCAAACCTGCGAGACATTTAAAGCCTTATATGCAAAATTCATCAAGTGCTTTCAAAGATTTTCTGCAGATAATGATTATGTAAGAAATGCCTCGGGGGGAATGTGAGCTTGACTGAAGGTTACATCTTAACACATTAATATTAAAACCCTTGAAGTTTTGATAAAGCCGCTTTCGGTTAAACTTCAAATTTGACTTGCAAACTCATTAGTCAGTACAGTAGAGAGTTAAAGAGCTTCTCTGTGTCTGTTACGGAGCACAAGAGGAAACGTGAATTTTGCATGAGCACTGAGGTAATCTATCCTCCACTGCAAACCCTCGGCGTGAGGCGACGCTACACCGCGTCTAGGCTTTCGTTCACTGAGGTTTAGCACCAGTCCAACTCTTGCAGTCCTGCAGAGTTTAGTGCGACTCGTGACACAGACAAGATTACAGCCGTCTGGAAGAACGAGATGTATTTGGGAACAGAGTTGAGCACACTGGGCTTAGGGTGTGAACAGTATAGAAGCACAGGCTACGTTCTACAATCACACTGTCAATCAAATCTGATTATTTGTGTATCTGATTGGAATCTGATCTGACGTCCACACTGTGTATCGCAACTGTTCAGATCCGATGTGTGTGTCCATGCATTGGTTTCTGGCATTGATGTTGCGTTGGTAGGAATACGGGTTTGCAATAGAGAATATTGAATATTAATTCAAAATATGTCTCCGTTATATTGTCATTTTCTGTTCGTTCGGCACTTTTGCAACAACACAGCATTGTTTCGGCAGCGACTTTCCTATAACAACAACGTCTGACGTTTACATATCACGTGGCGTGAGAAAGTCACATAAACCACGTGAATCCGATCAGAGCATTCAGACTGAAGCGGATTACCAGAAATGCCATTTAAAATGGATTTGTAAAATGTACTATTTCTGATCGGATTCCTATCAGATATGCACAAAATTCGGATTTGGACTGACAGTCTGAACGTAGCCAAAGCCATGCAAGCAAGTTTGCATTTAAAAGACGTCTAATAGCCGTCCATTCACAGTCCAGAGTCTAGGCTAAAACAAGGCACAATTCATCAATTACATAACATGTCAAAGAAATGAAACCAAACACCTTGTAAACACTGTTGACTTTTCTTACATGATGGAACATCTGGCAAGATATTTTGGCATAAACGACATTCCAAACCAAATTCAAATTTATTTTGTCTAGAAGTGGCTCAAAGCCTGACTAAAGTAACCCACTTCTAGACAAAATAACCTTGAATTTGATTCAAAATGTCGTTTATGCCTAAATAACTTGCCAGATGTTCCATCATGTTACCAATGTCAATAATATCTACAAGATATCAGTGTCATTTCATGACATGGTCAATCTGCAGTCACTATTTAGCAATTAAACGGTTATTAGATGTCTTTTAAATGCAAAGATTGCATGCTGGGAACGCAGCAATAGTGCATCAGACTTTGAGGGCAAAAACAATCTGCACACTACGTTACACAACGCTTGCAGTGAGCGGCTTAATATCAGGTTACTCTCAGAGTCTGAGTAGGACCGGGAGGAACAGAGCAGTGACATAAGATGAAAACAACACTCTCATTGATTCCATGCCCTCATTCTCAGAGTGAGAAACCTCATCATGCCAAGTGTAAATGACCAACACATGCATACAAAGCAATACTCACATATGCATCAGGGAAGGCTCTGTATTTGAGGGCCATGTTCCGATCTGGTTCTGGTTCTGGATTTGGATTGGATTGGAAACCCCGGGTGTCGTTGATCAGAAGACCTCCGTCAAGACTGGCGCTGCGAGGAAGACTCAAAGACTGAGGAAGACTGAAAGACTGAGAATGACTCTGAGGAAGACTCATCGGCTGTGAGTTCTTGAGGAGGGTTTCGGAGGGAAGAGAGCGGTACAGCTCCATCGTGGACTTGTGGTTGAAGGTCTCGGTCGAGTTCTGCTGGCCCGGAGCCACGCTCATGCGAGAGGTTTCGGAGAGCCCACTGAGGGAACTCGACGGAGACGTGAGGAACGAGAAGCGATCGAACCGGGAGCCGAGGAGCGTGTCGGATCCCTTATTGGCGGAGCTCATCCGCTCGGCACCGGGTCCGATCTCTGGGAGAGAAGCTGCTCGAAAGATGGAGCGACTCGAGGTCTTCCCGTTCTCCGTCGGCTGGAAGAAGAAGCTGTTCTCCAGACGGGATCCGGATCCGTTCGCCAGGGCTTTCCCGGGAGTGTCTTCAGGACTAGCCAGATCGGTCAGGGACCCCCTGTGCATCACGATGCTGTTCAGCGCCGACGCTCGCAGCGGCCTTTGACCCGCCGGCTCTCCGAACTGCTGCTCCTTCATCATGGTCATCGGGGAGCGCATGTCTTTAGGATAACTCCAGCTGAAGCCCTTGTCTAGAGGAAAGCCGGAAGCGCCATTCTGGAGCGTATTCGGATCAGAAACCGGAGAGAGAGGAGAGAGAGGAGGGAGAGGAGGGAGAGCGGGAGGAAGGATCGGCGAGTCCTCTTCAATAGGTGCCAGTGAAGAGAAGGGAGTGTTGGATGTGCTGCGCTGAAGCCTTGGCCGGATCGGGCGATCCATGCTTTTAAGCGTATCAACAAAGTTATCCATTTCTGTAAGGGACGAGGGAGAGAGAGCGTCAGGCTCGGGGCTGGTGGGCGAGGGAATCAGATCCACTCGAGTCGCTTGGAAAACATCCGAGGAGAAATCATCCGTCTCCACAATCATCAAGCGGGAATCAACCTGTGCCTGTGAGTCAAAGACTGTTGTCCTAATCTCTCTCTCTTCAGGTGAGCTAAAGACTGATGTCCTAGTCTCTCGCTCTCTCTCTCTCTCTTCAGGTGAGCTAAAGACTGTTGTCCTAGTCTCTCTCTCTCTCTCTTCAGGTGAGCTAAAGACTGTTGTCCTAGTCTCTCGCTCTCTCTCTCTCTCTTCAGGTGAGCTAAAGACTGATGTCCTAGTCTCTCGCTCTCTCTCTCTCTCTTCAGGTGAGCTAAAGACTGTTGTCCTAGTCTCTCTCTCTCTCTCTTCAGGTGAGCTAAAGACTGTTGTCCTAGTCTCTCTCTCTCTCTCTTCAGGTGAGCTAAAGACTGTTGTCCTAGTCTCTCGCTCTCTCTCTCTCTCTTCAGGTGAGCTAAAGACTGTTGTCCTAATCTCTCGCTCTCTCTCTCTCTCTTCAGGTGAGCTAAAGACTGTTGTCCTAGTCTCTCGCTCTCTCTCTCTCTCTTCAGGTGAGCTAAAGACTGTTGTCCTAGTCTCTCGCTCTCTCTCTCTCTCTGCAGGTGAGCTAAAGACTGTTGTCCTAGTCTCTCGCTCTCTCTCTCTCTCTTCAGGTGAGCTAAAGACTGTTGTCCTAGTCTCTCGCTCTCTCTCTCTCTCTGCAGGTGAGCTAAAGACTGTTGTCCTAGTCTCTCGCTCTCTCTCTCTCTCTGCGGGTGAGCTAAACTCCTCCCGGATCCTCCCACTCTCGTGAACTTCGCTCTCCACAAATTTCCAGTTAGAGTTTCCAGTGCCGCTGCCAGTCCCTGGGGGGAGAGTGGGCTGGGTCTGAGAGTGAAAGTGAGACGTGTAGATTCCTCTTTCATAGCGGTGGGCCGGGAGAGAGGAGGAGCTCAGGTGTGTGTTCTCCGTGAAGCCAGTCTGTTGTTCTTCAGAGTATTGACTCTTCCACCTTCTCTCGAGCTCAGGGCTGGCTTTGCTCGGCTCCGCTTGATCTCTACGCCTGAAGTCATCTAACGGGCTTTCATGGCCCTGTCTGTCACTGACCAGAGACACTTTGTGGACCACCATGGCCTCGTCTCGGCCCTCGCGAGCCGATGAAGGACGGCTGAGTTTGGTACTGAACACCGCAACACTCGAGCTCATGTCTGTGTCCGATCCAGACTCAGTTTCAGTATCAGACTCTTCAATCACTGTCCCGAGAACAGATGCATGGAAGATCCTACAACAAAAGATAAAAGTGAAGAAGAAAACATGAATGCTTTAATTATAACGACTTGCAAGTGAAAGCATTAAAACGTAATTAGAAGGTAATTTAAAGCTGAATACACTTGAGGTCTATGAGAAATAAATATCTCTAGTTTGAGGAACAAATTCTGTTCATGCAATAAGGAATTTAAGGCCTGTTTGGTTTCTAACGCCCTGAATAAATACATTTATATTTGAAAAGAAATACACCTGCATTTATAAGAGTGTAGATGACAGATTATGAAAGGTGTAAATGTGGGAGTGTGTAGCAATTTGCGTAGGTGAGTTTCTGGAGAAATGGGCACTTTAAAATGAATCATAGCATTAAAAGCATTCAATAGGACAGAGATGAGTGGATGAGAAAAGATACTAATGCAACATACTTTACAACATGAACCATGCAACAATAACCATAAATATAATAAACAGAGTGCTGTAAAGGGCCAAATACCAACATAATGGATCACAATTATCGAAAGCGACGCCTTTTCTTCACCTTTGTAGTAATGCATATTTACCTGTCATTGCAAATATGATCAACTAGGTTATCTACATATCTGGCTTTAACTTATAGACCTCAGAAAGAACTAGTACTAAAAATGTTAGTTACAGTAAGCATTCATTCTGTTAGTTAAATATTACTAAACAAGAAGACCCTGGGTTGAGATGAACACAAATCAGACTAAAAACAGAAATAGTATAAACTGAATGTTCACAAGTTAGCAGAAATATACATTCACCAAAATACATTTGAACATAACATTAATAGTTTCCTCTCACTTTAACACAAGCAGAGGTTTCATTGATATTAAAGAAAGTATAGATGTTTTAGAAGAACCACTTTATCAGCACTAAAACATGAATACATATAAAACGAGTTTGATTAAAGACGAGACACGGGGACAAGATAAATCATATCGTGTAACTCTGATCTGCAGCATGTCTTGTAGTTTATGTTTCACTATATTATATTTCGCCCTGAGACGTTTAAAGGGAGAGGTATCAAGTGATCTGGCAGAACTGGTTCCTCAGGATACAGTAAATCACGCCCCCTAGTGGTGAGTCTGCGCCTCACGTCCATCTTCGGCACACACTGTCCAGTGCATTTGAAATGGCAAAATTTTAAAAAGCCATCTCAATTTTTGGGAGTAAGTACAACCAATGCCACAAATATCAGTTGACATTTTTTAAAGTGCCAATGAATAATCAATAGCTTTTAATGAACACTTATTAGATATGCACACTAACTCACTACCTTGAGCATTCTGGTTTGAGATATTAGTATTTTGTTTGAGAATTGTTGTGTCTCAGATCTTGTCTTCTGTGGTTATGTGCATGTGTTCAACACACAGGACCAACCAAAGAGATAAAATAACTTAAAACAAAACCCTATTGCATAAATACAAAGTGTTCTTGTAAGCACATCAGATGCATTAGATTTCAGTTCTACACTAAAGTCTCTGTCAGTTCAGGTGGAGTTTAGTCTACATTTCAGCAGGAACGACACCTATATTCACTGACCGGCCCCTGACACGCATGCTGGGCATTCCCACACGTTTGCATGACTGCGTGAGAACCTGCGGACCCGGAAGACCCAGGACAGTCTGATAAAGGGCATCAGTGTTTGCTAAAACACACAATCAAGACAAAGGTCTGTGTTCCAGGTTTGAGATATATCAACTGTATCTTAAAATGTAATACTATAACAGTACATTTAAAGAAATATATTCTGTATTATTATTATATTAGATAACTGATTCTTCGTTAAAAATGTCAGCACTCATTCCCCAAACTGAGCATGTTTAACACGAGTAAGAACACATTTGCTCCAAACTTAAAGTCTTTTAATTAACGTTTCTTAAAAGAAATAAAAAATTGGAGAAATCTCCGGTTGATTCTGATGGAATATTCCGTACGGTTTGAGTCCGTAATCAAGGGGGCGGAGCTTATGAAGTGTCAATCACAGGCAAGCAGATGAATATAAGCAGAATATAAACAACGTTTTCCTACAGAAACCCATTATATAGAACACACAACCATTCAGTGCTTTGGGTTCATATTCTGGGCTCATCTGCTGGCCTGTAAATAGTATGAATTTGATCTCATGAATTTAATATCAGTGTTTTATTACACTCTAAAAAATGCTGGGTTGTTTCAACAAAATTTCGGGTCAAATACGGACAAAGCCAGCCATTGGGGTACATTTTTAACCCAACGTTGGGGTTTGTCCATATTTTACCCAAAATTGGGTTGAAACAACCCAGCATTTTTTAGAGTGTACTTTAATATAATGCACTTGTTTTAGAAGTGTTTTAGAATGTCCTGGTGTCTTTAGTGGTTGAAATACTGCGGCAGGTATATGAATACTGTATATGAATCACAAGTGCCTAAAACTAGCATTTTGTTCACATATTTTTGTCTTTCTGCTTTGGAGAGGTGATCTTAATATTCAACAGATGGAAGATTGACAGGCCTGTGCTGCAGTTCTACTGATGTTCTGCCCTCCAGGACCCGGCAACACTCACAAGTCTGTAATATATACTTTTATATTAATAATTACAGGGATTATGTGAGGTTTTCCAGGCCAAAAACAGCTCAACATGGGAATTTCATTAAAATTGCCTAAAAAAACGAGGAAGTCAAAAAATGTCACTGTGAGTCATGGTCATCAGTCCTGCATTATTTAAGCATGCATTACTGTTATTATTCTGCTGAAGATGCATATATCCAGATGTGTGTGAGTGACAGCACTGATGTGAAGGCTGGAGTCATCGATATGCTAATAAGAACATGTTAAGGGGTCGTGGTAACATCTGTCTCCTGCAGCGCTCACGAACTCCAACAGGAATGTGCAGATTTGCATAGAAACACATTCCTGCTGCTGAGTCTGCCTGTACTGTGAATGTTTGGCATGTATAGATGTGAGTGACAGCTCTTATCGAGTGTTTGACAGGCTCTGAAAGACGGGGTTGATGCATGAAATCTTCCACTGCAGTTCGCAAGAACATGATGAATAAAACTGAACGTGTAAACTCCCATGTGCCTCTCAGATGCATGGAAGAACATCTTTATAATACGTTAGCTAGTGTATTAGATTTACTATTACTGACAATTAACTAGTGCATTGGGTAAAGTTAACACAGATGATTCATGTTAGCATTACCTTTAGAATAGAAACAAAATGCCAGTGCAATATGCAAATCCATCAGCCACATTCCTGACAGTCACACTTGTTTGCGGAGCATTCAGGACGATCTCAGCTGTTCTGACACTCACCTTCATTCATGAAAGATATTTCAAGAATGCGTATCATCAAGTGTGAGTCAAGAGCAAACCTTGAACTACCGAACATTCCTCCGGCGGCCCATCCCGGCCAAACCAGCGCACGGGACGCGAGGCGAGGCTTTGATAAACCTGTCCGTTCTTGGACAAGAACTTCAACCTCATTTACTAAAGTACATCTGAACTAATGTAACAGAGACAGCAACTGGGCATTCTGCTGACAGTCCACTAAAGACAACGAGACTGGCAGAGAAACAGAAGCCGGAGTGTAAACACAGCCGCTGAACACGTGGAGTAATGATGGCGCTGTACACACACGACTTCATGCTCATGTCCAGCTCACATTATACATCAAACACATTAATCAAAAGATTGATTCAAATATCATCTGGATCACTTCAGGGAATTGAGCGTTTAGATTTGACTGTTGCTCATGTGAACGGTGTTTAATTTAATCATGCAAAAGATGATAAAATACAAAAATCATAAAAAATACATGATATACATGTTTGAGCTGAATACATGAAGAGCTAAATTGCTTAACTTTCTGTATTTTTTCAATATATAATAATTTTTTATTATTTTATTCATGAATTTTGTATTTTCTCAAAGCCATGGCCCATGAATAAATAAAAGCAGGAGTAAGCAGCTAAAGAGCTAGATTGCTGTATATAAAAGCAACAGAGACAAATTTAGGCCAAGTATGATGACCAATATTCATAATTTGTCCTCTGCATTTCACCCATCTAAGTGCACACACACACACACACACACACACACACACACACACACACACACACACACACACACACACACACACACACACATACATACCCTCTCTCTCTCTCTCTCTCACACACACACACACACACACACACACACATACAAACCCTCTCTCTCTCTCTCTCTCACACACACACACACACACACACACACACACACACACACACACACACACACACACACATACACACACGTCAGTCTTTTCCTGTCGGTACTGAGAATCGAACCCTGAACTGGGTTGCCAGTCTGACTCTCTAACCATTAGGCCGTGGCAGCCCCACAACAGTGTTTGTATTTTCTTATTTATGCATTTATTTTTACATAGCTTAAGAGAAACACATAAGAGTAAACTGCATCAGTTTTTTTTTATAGATCAACACAATATTATTTCAAACAGTACACACACCAATCATGATTAAAGATAAGATGTCAGCAGCTTACCTATCCCCAGGTATGAAACTTCTTGAATCAGGGAAAGTGTTTGCTCCTGCGGTGTCTTCCTCCTCCCTCCTCTCGTCTGATGTACTCTCGCTGACGTTCCCCCGGGTCCTGTGAGAGATATAATCTCTGGCGGTCACCGACCCCGGTGTGTAGCTTGTGTCTTTGCCGTGTGTGAAGGTCTCCTCTGCTGAGATCTTTCCAGGTATGTGTTCTTGACATTCACTCTTCTGTGTTCTTGTGAGAAGTGTGTCTATATCCCTGGTGGTGTGTTCCTCCCTCTCAGCGTGGTTGTTATCAGCGCTTGTTTGGTATTTATTGCACCTTGCCGTGTCCTCCAGTGCTGTTATCTCTCCGCTGGTCTGGTGCGGGGCCAAGGGGCGGGGCCTAATCTCCAGGTGACTGTGTGTTTCCATGCTTGAATCTGCAAGCGATACCTTCGCCGACTCAGAGAAGGGAGGGGCCGAAGTGCATTCTTCAGAGCCACATTCTCGATTGACTGGTAGGGCTGGTTTCAGTGGATCGAGTCGGTGGATCTGCTTCTCTGCTTGACCTGTCAGCACTTCAGCTCCACATACTTCTGCTTCCATTGTTGCGGATGCTCCTCTTGTGCTTTGGTCCATTTTCAATTCCTCTTTCAGCTCTTCAACCTCATACTTTTCTAAAACCTTGTGAAGAAACATTTGCTCTTGTGTTAAAACATCCATGATTTGCTCTTCTTCAGCATCCTTTTCTTGATTCACTGAAACGTCATAATGTTCATCATACATATCCCTTTGTTCCTCAACTTCTCGATCGTATTTCTCCTTCACAAACATATGAAGGTCATTTCTAATGGTCATACTCTCTGCAGTGGTTACGATCTCAATTGATTCAGGTTCTTGAATGGACGTAACATGACATTTATAATGATAATCGGGATCTAGTCTACTTCCTTCCTCCACGTCTGGTCCATATTTGCTCTTCACGGACATCTGAAGGTCATGTCTAGTTGTTATACTCTCTGCTGTGGTTTCATCCTGGCCAATCAACTCAGAACTTTGAGTAGATGCCTCTTGAACATCAACCTCACAGTCTTCACACGCTAGCTGTTGTTTGTCTGTCTCTTCCTTTGGGGATCGAGTGCTGAACAGCTGGTATGAAACATCTAAGTGAGGGGGAGGATGAATTGTGATGGCATGTATGATTTCAGAGGTCAAAGTGCTGGAGACACCACTGTCTAGGAAATCTGAGGAAGTTTCTGACGAGTTCGCCGATTTAGCTTGGTCACTTTCCTGTGACAGGGTTTCCACATCTGAATAATACATATTATTAGAGAGACCCTTCTGGGAATGGTTAGGGCTGATGGGGCCAGAGTGACCTGAAAGGTCAAAGGTGACCTTTTTAGATGACTTAATGGTGGTGTGTTTTCTCGATACAGCTGGTAGAGCTATATTTAACTCATCCTCAAACAGGACAGGTTCAGCAGGCTTCTCTGAGTCAGTGGTAAATGTCGAAGAAGAATAATGATCGGTTTGATGAGATACCATTGTAATTGTCTCACAATTAATTTCAGGGTGAGTTTCTTCCAGAAAACTTGAATCAGAAGTGGAATGTATAGTGCTTGTGGGTAAACTGTGAGTTACTGAGCTTAAATCACTTTCATAAACATCAGTACCCGAGAAAGATAAAATTGGCTTTATATCAGTATCAGCATCCAAACTGTTCTCTGTAATTCTGGAGTAGGACACAGAGCTAGACACAATCACATCAGGCACGGATGAAACTGAAATGGATTTGGCGCTATTAGCAGTGGCACTGGAGGGGTCAGTGTTGACTCTATCACTGTTGCTGGCAGAGAGGTTTCTGTTATTTGCAGTGTTGGTTTGTGGATCTTCTGCCTCAGTAGATGTAATGGAAGGTGGATGAGTGGAGGAGCGTTCAAGGCTAAAAGCAGAATTTGAGTTGGAACTCTGGGTCATGGTTGTGTTTGAGGGGATGGGTGATCTCTGGGGGATGGAAGAGATTAAACTTTGGGGGATGGAAGTGGGGTAATTTTCAGAAATGGAAGGGACGGACCTTTGGGGGATGGAAGTGGGGGAACTCTCAGAAATGGAAGAGATTGACCTTTGGGGGATAGAAGTGGGGGAACTCTCAGAAATGGAAGGGATGGAACTTTTAGGGGTGGAAGTGGGGTAATTTTCAGAAATGGAAGGGATGGAACTTTGGGGCATGGAAGTGGGGGAACTCTCAGAAATGGAAGGGATGGAACTTTGGGGCATGGAAGTGGGGGAACTCTCAGAAATGGAAGAGATTGACCTTTGGGGGATGGAAGTGGGGGAACTCTCAGAAATGGAAGAGATTGACCTTTGGGGGATGGAAGTGGGGGAACTCTCAGAAATGGAAGGGATGGAACTTTGGGGCATGGAAGTGGGGTAATTTTCAGAAATGGAAGGGATGGAACTTTGGGGCATGGAAGTGGGGTAATTTTCAGAAATGGAAGGGATGGACTTTTGGGGGATGGAAGTGGGGGAACTCTCAGAAATGGAAGAGATTGACCTTTTGGGGATGGAAGTGGGGGAACTCTCAGAAATGGAAGGGATGGAACTTTGGGGGATGGAAGTGGGGTAATTTTCAGAAATGGAAGGGATGGACTTTTGGGGGATGGAAGTGGGGTAATTTTCAGAAATGGAAGGGATGGACCTTTGGGGGATGGAAGTGGGGGAACTCTCAGAAATGGAAGGGATGGAACTTTGGGGCATGGAAGTGGGGTAATTTTCAGAAATGGAAGGGATGGAACTTTTAGGGGTGGAAGTGGGGGAACTCTCAGAAATGAAAGGGATGGAACTTTGGGGGATGGAAGTGGGGGAATTTTCAGAAATGGAAGAGATGGACCTTTGGGGGATGGAAGTGGGGGAACTCTCAGAAATGGAAGGGATGGAACTTTGGGGGATGGAAGTGGGGGAATTTTCAGAAATGGAAGAGATGGACCTTTGGGGGATGGAAGTGGGGGAATTTTCAGAAATGGAAGGGATGGACCTTTGGGGGATGGAAGTGGGGGAACTCTCAGAAATGGAAGGGATGGAACTTTGGGGGATGGAAGTGGGGGAATTTTCAGAAATGGAAGAGATGGACCTTTGGGGGATGGAAGTGGGGGAATTTTCAGAAATGGAAGAGATGGACCTTTGGGGCATGGAAGTGGGGTAATTTTCAGAAATGGAAGAGATGGACCTTTGGGGGATGGAAGTGGGGGAACTCTCAGAAATGGAAGAGATGGAACTTTGGGGCATGGAAGTGGGGTAATTTTCAGAAATGGATGGGGTGGAACTTTGGGGGATGGAAGAGATGGAACTTTGGGGGCTGGAAGTGGGGGAACTCTCAGAAATGGAAGAGATGGAACTTTGGGGGATGGAAGTGGGGGAATTTTCAGAAATGGAAGAGATGGACCTTTGGGGGATGGAAGTGGGGGAACTCTCAGAAATGGAAGAGATGGAACTTTGGGGCATGGAAGTGGGGTAATTTTCAGAAATGGATGGGGTGGAACTTTGGGGGATGGAAGAGATGGACCTTTGGAGGATGGAAGTGGTGGAATTTTCAGAAATTGAAGGGATGGAACTTTTGGGGATGGAAGTGGTGGAATTTTCAGAAATGGATGGGGTGGAACTTTGGGGGATGGAAGAGGTGGAATTTTCAGAAATGGAACTTTTGGGGATGGAAGTGGGGGAACTCTCAGAAATGGAAGGGATGGAACTTTGGGGGATGGAAGTGGGGGAACTCTCAGAAATGGAAGAGATGGAACTTTGGGGGCTGGAAGTGGGGTAATTTTCAGAAATGGAAGGGATGGACCTTTGGGGGATGGAAGTGGGGGAACTCTCAGAAATGGAACTTTGGGGGATGGAAGTGGGGTAATTTTCAGAAATGGAAGGGATGGAACTTTGGGGCATGGAAGTGGGGGAACTCTCAGAAATGGAAGGGATGGAACTTTGGGGCATGGAAGTGGGGGAACTCTCAGAAATGGAACTTTGGGGGATGGAAGTGGGGTAATTTTCAGAAATGGAAGGGATGGAACTTTGGGGCATGGAAGTGGGGTAATTTTCAGAAATGGAAGGGATGGAACTTTGGGGCATGGAAGTGGGGGAACTCTCAGAAATGGAACTTTGGGGGATGGAAGTGGGGTAATTTTCAGAAATGGAAGGGATGGACCTTTGGGGGATGGAAGTGGTGGAACTCTCAGAAATGGAAGAGATGGAACTTTGGGGGCTGGAAGTGGGGTAATTTTCAGAAATGGAAGGGATGGACCTTTGGGGGATGGAAGTGGGGGAACTCTCAGAAATGGAAGGGATGGACCTTTGGGGGATGGAAGTGGGGGAACTCTCAGAAATGGAAGAGATGGAACTTTGGGGCATGGAAGTGGGGTAATTTTCAGAAATGGATGGGGTGGAACTTTGGGGGATGGAAGAGATGGAACTTTTGGGGATGGAAGTGGGGGAATTTTTAGAAATGGAAGGGATGGAACTTTTAGGGGTGGAAGTGGGAGAACTCTCAGAAATGGAAGAGATTGACCTTTGGAGGATGGAAGTGGGGGAACTCTCAGAAATGGAAGAGATTGACCTTTGGGGAATAGAATAAACGGAGGGACTCTCAGAGATGGAAATTTGGGGAATGGAAGAAATGGAAGTGGTGGGACTCTTAGAAATGGAAGGGATGGAACTTTGGGGGATGGAAGAGATGGACTTTTGGGGAATGGAAGAAATGGAAGTGTCGGGGATCTCAGAGATGGAAATTTGGGGAATAAAAGAAATGGTGGGACTCTCGGAGATGGGAGAGGTGAAACTCTGGTCGATGGAGGACATGTAGTTCTGGTGGACAGCATCAGTTGTTTTTTTATTTCCCAGGTATGAATCTTTTTGAGCAACATCAGTGGTGACGGTTTTGACCTCAACATCTGCTAAAATTCCTGATTTAGAAACTTCAGAATTAGAGTCAGAGAACAGATGATCATTCGGTTTCAGATCTGTGCTTGAATTATGGACTGTGCGTGTGTCAGTATTCGCTGCAGTCTCCATGTTAGGAACAGGACTGAAGGAGTCTGTGACGTCAGACCCGGTCTGTGAAGTGAAGGACAGCACAGAGGTGGAGTACTGAGAAGATCTATCTGCAGCTTGGGTATCGGCGTAATCAGACGAGTAGTACTCTGGGACTGGGCTATCTGGGGGCGTCTGGTAAACATCACTGTCAGACAGTGAAGAGTCAATAAATGGTATAGATGAACTGCCCAAATCTGGAGGCATGTAACCTGCATCCTCCTCATGGGGTCGAGACATGTCACTCAAGACATCCTGGGTCTGGGATTGGTCAGAAGTACAGGGCGGTTCTGCCTCAAAACCAAGCTGGTTTGGTTCTACTTCTACCTGGTTGTCATATTCTTCCTGTTCACTGATGTCATCTTTGACCCCTGAGATATCACTAATGCTTGAAAGACCTGGGAACAGATCTCTTTTCTTCTTCTTCTTCTTCCAGGACAGTCCAGAAAAGCTCTTGGGTTTACGAAGGTCAGTCTCCGAGTAGCTGAGCTGCTCTTTCTAAAAATAATGAAAGGAATAGATGTAATAAGAGATGAAGAAAGTAGGGAGGAGAAAGAATGCAAAAGAAAAGAGGACAAAGATTAATGATCATGAAGAGTTATTTAAGTCAAGTCATCTTTATTTCTATAGCGCTTTATACAATATTGTTTCAAAGCAGCTTTACAGAGATAAACATGAAAATACCGACTCAAAGATGCAAACAGAATTCAATTCTAAAGCAGCTCTAATAAGACAATAGTAAAGTCATTATTCATTATTGGATGAGAACTAATATACATAATATTAGATAAAATTCAATAATATTAATAATATCAAATAAGCAGTCATATGCCTTAGCACATTGTTGACATCACAAATGTATATATATATATATAGAGAGAGACATTTCTGATCTGATAATCTATCTTAAATCCATGCAAGTTAATGCAGGAAACATGGGCAACACTTTATTTTACAGTGTCCTTGTAAAACACTTTACGTGTAGTTACTGTATAAATAATAACTATAAATTATGCGTAATTACAGCTTTGAATGCAACTAACCTTAAACCAAACCCCAATCCTAACTCCAATCCCTATAGTAAGTATTTGGAGTTCATTATTAAACAATACTCAAATGCACAATTACACCGTAACATGAACACCTTAAAATAAAGTGTAACCAAAACATGCCATGTGTCACAGTAGCCTGGCTGATTTGCATTTTCTTTAGGCATGAGAGGTATGAGACAAGTGTTTATTGGGGAGGGTTTATAGGCCTTTTTTATGAAGTATAACTAATATCTTAGTTTTATCCCGATTTAATGTGATTCAAACACTTTCACTAATGACAACAAGAGCACACAACAGGAGGCGAGCACAACAAAACCTTGTGTTTTTAATCATTTGTAACTTTTGTTGTTAAACATTTTGGTGTGAAATTAACCATAACTCAAACGTGAAATCCTATATGCATAGGTACAAATTACATTTTTATAGAAATAGTAGCAAGCAAGATGAAGAGAAGAATATCAGATTAATAAAGTAATAACCGACAGATATAATCACTCTGACTCTGTTCTGCTGTCTGGGGGATGATAAGTCTGTTGCTTAAGTGAACTCAGAGTTCATCTGATAGTGTGTGTGTGTGTGTGTGTGTGTGTGTGTGTGTGCGTGCGCGTGTGTGTGTGTCAGTCGGGTGGAGACCGCTGGAACTGCGACTGGTACAGTTGATCATCAGTCAACGTCACCTGTCATAAAGCTCAACCAATCCACACTAATCACCAATACAAGAAACACCCAACTCGGTATGTACTTTAGTACGCACTTCTCAGAAATATACTTAAAATAACACTTAATTATACTTGACTTATACTGACAGAAAAGTCTAATTATAATTGGCCTATACTGTACTCAGTCTTTTGATCGATTATTAGTATAATGTATTCTCAGTATACTTGGCTTGTAGTTGTGTTTACTCTTTTGATTGAGTAGCCTATTAATTACTTTTTCCTTACATTCCGCCTTATAAACGTTCATATTTTGGAATCAAATACAGTAGATTTGTTTGTAAATATTGATTTGTAAAGAAAACTATAAGTATGATGTTAAGTTAATTTTGAAGAAAACGTACTTGCAGTATTAAACAACTAAACTAGTAGTTTACTGAGAGTATATTTCAAAGTGTACTTTCATAAACTTAATTTTTATTTATTTAACTAGTATCAGTTTACCTATAAGTTCACTTGTAGTATTGATGTACATATTAAAAACGTAGTTGTACTCAAAGTTTTCTGCAGTTTACTACTGTTATACTTAAAGTATACTTATATACACTAGAAAGTGGGCCAATTTAATATAAATACTAATATTATTGTTATAAATAACACACTTACAAGATACTAGTAGTACATTGATATTAGTTTACTTACTGCGTAGAGTATACTTAGAAATATACTGGAACTTTAGTCAAGTAAGCTTAATCAAATAAGCTTGAAGTGTACTTGTTTCTTGTAAGGGTCTGTCACATGACATGTATAGACAAGCATTAATTACAGGAACAGCCGCTGGAATTATCCATGAAGCACATATAAGTGTCAGCATTTATTAATAACTTTTAACCAGCTGGAATTACACTAACGAGTTTTCAACATCGCTAATGAATACTATCCGCTTTTTTATATTGCAGAGTTATAAATGCTTATCTGTGTCATAAATAACAACATCAATCAAAAGGCACTGTGTGAAACACACACACACACACACACACACACACACACACACACACGAGCGATGAGCGCCACCTGCTGGCCGGGGGAAAAATCCCAAAATGAGTTATAATATCAGATCTTGAGCTCAACAATAATCAAAGCTCTCACTGCTCAGTGTTTCTGTCTTGCTTTTCATTACAAATATCGAAACATTCTTAAATCAAGATACATTTACTGGAGAAGCAAAATAACTGAAGATATTAAGATGTCAAAAATCATGAAAATGAAGTGAGTTTGTGTAACTAAACCAATAAGCAAATAATTATTATATTAATACTGATTAAAGAAAATGTGGAGACGTTTAGGAGTGCACTAGCTTATATGCTGTATATATAACAGACAGACTAAAAAGCCATTAAAGTTCAAATCTGCTTAGTAAAGAAGGAGGCAGAAGCAGGAACGGCTGAAATGAGCCAATCACGCGTGTCCTTCACCAGGTGTGTGTGCGTCTGCCGTGAGAGAGAGGCATTCTGGGCCGCTGAACAGCATCAACATCTCCAAATAACGTGTGTTTGTTTATCCATTCACTCATTTATTTAGAATATAATATGGATGTAAATATATGAGACGTGACAATTAACAATTATGAAGTACATTGACACCAGGAATCAGATTCAAAGTGTGATATTGATGTATGCTCAACCACTATTCATTCTTTGACTAATCAATCAAATATCATATGAATGTAATTTTTATTTTATTGTATTCTATTCACTTTTCTGTGCAAAACATTTTTCTACAAACCAGCAGGACTCGGTATATGACTACATAAATGGAGTTAGATGGTGTAGTGAACACATTAGCCAGCAGGGGGAGACGGAGTCACACTAACCAACTAGACAGACTGATTTATGAATATTTCTAGCATGCATACTGCTAATATCTGCTTATATTTTGTATTGTTACTTACACATATACGTTTGCACATTAACCCTAAAAACAACAGATAAAAGTTTACTGCAATTGTGTCATAGGTGTAGCAGTGTTATTTTAGGTTTATTCATATTTTAAATTAGCTGGTATTTATTATGTTAATTTTAGTTGATTTTTTTGTCATTTTGTTGTGTGCTTTTGTCATTTCATTAGTTTTCTATTTTAAATATTGCTATGTAGGTTTAACATAATTTTATTTCAGTTTTATTTATTTCCAGTTAATAATTTTAGTGCTTTAAATTGAACTTATTTTAGTTTATTGCCAAGGCAACATTTAAAAAAAAAATTCTTTTTTTTTTTTTTTTTTTTACTAATATCTAATTTTTTTTATTTATTTAATCTTTATTAAAATGAACAGAAATATTTATTTAAACATTTAGTTTAAGTTTTTTCCAACTAATATTTATATTTTAATTGATTTCTACTAACAGAAGTGTTTTAAACAGTTTTAGTTAAGGTCAATGATCCCGCCATGCACATGTTGGTTTAGTGCCAGCGCCAGCTCGAGCTCTGACCTTTGACCTGAGGATCGAGCCGAACAGAGACTTCTTGCGTTTACTCGACTCTTCGCCATCCCGACTCTCCCCGTCTCCGGCTCCCGACGTTCCCGACTCAGTTCTGTGGAAAACAACAGTCAGTTAGAGATCCCGAGATTGAGAATTCAGTTTAAAGTTTAGATAAAAGCTAAAAAGCAAACAAAAAAAGCGTTCTGGAGAATACAGTGTGGCGTCAGCGCTCGTAACCGGCGGCTAAAACGGCAAGAATTTGTTTACAGTAAATGATCAATGGAAATAAAATGTGTAAACAGGTTACTCGTATTGTTTGTAGCAAAACCTGCTGCATACTTTCAGAGAACAAGACGTGAAAACACGCTAAACTACTGAACAATTAAAATGGCTTCAGTAAAGTGCTTCTGATTCACCTTCTTCAACACACATCACAATGGACTAATTGCGTGGCTTTACATATTCTTAAAAAAAGGGATGCAATTCATAACTCATAACAGCTCTCATTAAACTGGAAATATTAGTTTGGAACAGGTGCATCTAAAAACCGCGGACACGGAGGAAGCAATCACATTTTTTGAAAGTGATTCATGTACTTGTCATGCACAAAAAAATGATTTTAAACAAAGAGCAGCTGTTACTTGAGGAACGTGAACGACTGGTGAATTATCCTTCCAGTTATGTTAAAGAATTCGTCAAAAGAAGTCGTGCAGACAGTCGAGAGTTCGTTAAATTTGCATGCATGAACATGCAGAGAGGATCCAGGAGCTTCAGAAGCGAGAGAAAGTGAGTCTGAGGCCCAAAGACCGCACAGGCTCTTCAAAAATATCATCATGCTTCACATTCCAAACCCACCCTGACAACCCAGAGGCACACGGCGCTGAAAGCATGCTAAGTATTAAACCTCAACCGGAGTATAATCACTGAGGACTAAACCCAACCGGAGTATAATCACTGAGGACTAAACCCAACCTGAGTATAATCACTGAGAACTAAACCCAACCTGAGAATAATCACTGAGAACTAAACCCAACCTGAGTATATTCACTGAGGACTAAACCCAACCTGAGTATAATCACTGAGGACTAAACCCAACCTGAGTATAATCCCTGAGGACTAAACCCAACCTGAGTATAATCACTGAGAACTAAACCCAACCTGAGAATAATCACTGAGAACTAAACCCAACCTGAGTATATTCACTGAGGACTAAACCCAACCTGAGTATAATCACTGAGGACTAAACCCAACCTGAGTATAATCACTGAGGACTAAACCCAACCTGAGTATAATCCCTGAGGACTAAACCCAACCTGAGTATAATCACTGAGGACTAAACCCAACCTGAGTATAATCACTGAGGACTAAACTCAACCTGAGTATAATCACTGAGGACTAAACCCAACCTGAGTATAATCACTGAGGACTAAACTCAACCTGAGTATAACCACTGAGGACTAAACTCAACCTGAGTATAATCACTGAGGACTAAACCCAACCTGAGTATAATCACTGAGGACTAAACCCAACCGGAGTATAATCACTGAGGACTAAACTCAACCTGAGTATAACCACTGAGGACTAAACTCAACCTGAGTATAATCACTGAGGACTAAACCCAACCTGAGTATAATCACTGAGGACTAAACCCAGCCTGAGTATAATCACTGAGGACTAAACCCAACCTGAGTATAATCACTGAGGACTAAACCCAACCTGAGTATAATCACTGAGGACTAAACCCAGCCTGAGTATAATCACTGAGGACTAAACCCAACCTGAGTATAATCACTGAGGACTAAACCCAACCTGAGTATAATCACTGAGGACTAAACCCAGCCTGAGTATAATCACTGAGGACTAAACCCAACCTGAGTATAATCACTGAGGACTAAACCCAACCTGAGTATAATCACTGAGGACTAAACCCAGCCTGAGTATAATCACTGAGGACTAAACCCAACCTGAGTATAATCACTGAGGACTAAACCCAACCTGAGTATAATCACTGAGGACTAAACCCAACCTGAGTATAATCACTGAGGACTAAACCCAGCCTGAGTATAATCACTGAGGACTAAACCCAGCCTGAGTATAATCACTGAGGACTAAACCCAGCCTGAGTATAATCACTGAGGACTAAACCCAGCCTGAGTATAATCACTGAGGACTAAACCCAGCCTGAGTATAATCACTGAGGACTAAACCCAGCCTGAGTATAATCACTGAGGACTAAACCCAACCTGAGTATAATCACTGAGGACTAAACCCAACCTGAGTATAATCACTGAGGACTAAACCCAACCTGAGTATAATCACTGAGGACTAAACCCAGCCTGAGTATAATCACTGAGGACTAAACCCAGCCTGAGTATAATCACTGAGGACTAAACCCAACCTGAGTATAATCACTGAGGACTAAACCTCAACCTGAGTATAATCACTGAGGACTAAACCTCAACCTGAGTATAATCACTGAGGACTAAACCCAGCCTGAGTATAATCACTGAGGACTAAACCCAACCTGAGTATAATCACTGAGGACTAAACCCAGCCTGAGTATAATCACTGAGGACTAAACCCAGCCTGAGTATAATCACTGAGGACTAAACCCAACCTGAGTATAATCACTGAGGACTAAACCCAACCTGAGTATAATCACTGAGGACTAAACCCAACCTGAGTATAATCACTGAGAACTAAACCCAACCTGAGAATAATCACTGAGAACTAAACCCAACCTGAGTATATTCACTGAGGACTAAACTCAACCTGAGTATAATCACTGAGGACTAAACCCAACCTGAGTATAATCACTGAGGACTAAACTCAACCTGAGTATAATCACTGAGGACTAAACCCAACCTGAGTATAATCACTGAGGACTAAACTCAACCTGAGTATAACCACTGAGGACTAAACTCAACCTGAGTATAATCACTGAGGACTAAACCCAACCTGAGTATAATCACTGAGGACTAAACCCAACCGGAGTATAATCACTGAGGACTAAACTCAACCTGAGTATAACCACTGAGGACTAAACTCAACCTGAGTATAATCACTGAGGACTAAACCCAACCTGAGTATAATCACTGAGGACTAAACCCAGCCTGAGTATAATCACTGAGGACTAAACCCAACCTGAGTATAATCACTGAGGACTAAACCCAACCTGAGTATAATCACTGAGGACTAAACCCAGCCTGAGTATAATCACTGAGGACTAAACCCAACCTGAGTATAATCACTGAGGACTAAACCCAACCTGAGTATAATCACTGAGGACTAAACCCAGCCTGAGTATAATCACTGAGGACTAAACCCAACCTGAGTATAATCACTGAGGACTAAACCCAACCTGAGTATAATCACTGAGGACTAAACCCAGCCTGAGTATAATCACTGAGGACTAAACCCAACCTGAGTATAATCACTGAGGACTAAACCCAACCTGAGTATAATCACTGAGGACTAAACCCAACCTGAGTATAATCACTGAGGACTAAACCCAGCCTGAGTATAATCACTGAGGACTAAACCCAGCCTGAGTATAATCACTGAGGACTAAACCCAGCCTGAGTATAATCACTGAGGACTAAACCCAGCCTGAGTATAATCACTGAGGACTAAACCCAGCCTGAGTATAATCACTGAGGACTAAACCCAGCCTGAGTATAATCACTGAGGACTAAACCCAACCTGAGTATAATCACTGAGGACTAAACCCAACCTGAGTATAATCACTGAGGACTAAACCCAACCTGAGTATAATCACTGAGGACTAAACCCAGCCTGAGTATAATCACTGAGGACTAAACCCAGCCTGAGTATAATCACTGAGGACTAAACCCAACCTGAGTATAATCACTGAGGACTAAACCTCAACCTGAGTATAATCACTGAGGACTAAACCTCAACCTGAGTATAATCACTGAGGACTAAACCCAGCCTGAGTATAATCACTGAGGACTAAACCCAACCTGAGTATAATCACTGAGGACTAAACCCAGCCTGAGTATAATCACTGAGGACTAAACCCAGCCTGAGTATAATCACTGAGGACTAAACCCAACCTGAGTATAATCACTGAGGACTAAACCCAACCTGAGTATAATCACTGAGGACTAAACCCAACCTGAGTATAATCACTGAGGACTAAACCCAGCCTGAGTATAATCACTGAGGACTAAACCCAGCCTGAGTATAATCACTGAGGACTAAACCCAACCTGAGTATAATCACTGAGGACTAAACCCAACCTGAGTATAATCACTGAGGACTAAACCCAGCCTGAGTATAATCACTGAGGACTAAACCCAACCTGAGTATAATCACTGAGGACTAAACCCAGCCTGAGTATAATCACTGAGGACTAAACCCAACCTGAGTATAATCACTGAGGACTAAACCCAGCCTGAGTATAATCACTGAGGACTAAACCCAGCCTGAGTATAATCACTGAGGACTAAACCCAGCCTGAGTATAATCACTGAGGACTAAACCCAACCTGAGTATAATCCCTGAGGACTAAACCCAACCTGAGTATAATCACTGAGGACTAAACCCAGCCTGAGTATAATCACTGAGGACTAAACCCAACCTGAGTATAATCACTGAGGACTAAACCCAACCTGAGTATAATCACTGAGGACTAAACCCAACCTGAGTATAATCACTGAGGACTAAACCCAGCCTGAGTATAATCACTGAGGACTAAACCCAGCCTGAGTATAATCACTGAGGACTAAACCCAGCCTGAGTATAATCACTGAGGACTAAACCCAGCCTGAGTATAATCACTGAGGACTAAACCCAGCCTGAGTATAATCACTGAGGACTAAACCCAGCCTGAGTATAATCACTGAGGACTAAACCCAGCCTGAGTATAATCACTGAGGACTAAACCCAACCTGAGTATAATCACTGAGGACTAAACCCAACCTGAGTATAATCACTGAGGACTAAACCCAACCTGAGTATAATCACTGAGGACTAAACCCAGCCTGAGTATAATCACTGAGGACTAAACCCAGCCTGAGTATAATCACTGAGGACTAAACCCAACCTGAGTATAATCACTGAGGACTAAACCTCAACCTGAGTATAATCACTGAGGACTAAACCTCAACCTGAGTATAATCACTGAGGACTAAACCCAGCCTGAGTATAATCACTGAGGACTAAACCCAACCTGAGTATAATCACTGAGGACTAAACCCAGCCTGAGTATAATCACTGAGGACTAAACCCAGCCTGAGTATAATCACTGAGGACTAAACCCAACCTGAGTATAATCACTGAGGACTAAACCCAACCTGAGTATAATCACTGAGGACTAAACCCAACCTGAGTATAATCACTGAGGACTAAACCCAGCCTGAGTATAATCACTGAGGACTAAACCCAGCCTGAGTATAATCACTGAGGACTAAACCCAACCTGAGTATAATCACTGAGGACTAAACCCAACCTGAGTATAATCACTGAGGACTAAACCCAGCCTGAGTATAATCACTGAGGACTAAACCCAACCTGAGTATAATCACTGAGGACTAAACCCAGCCTGAGTATAATCACTGAGGACTAAACCCAACCTGAGTATAATCACTGAGGACTAAACCCAGCCTGAGTATAATCACTGAGGACTAAACCCAGCCTGAGTATAATCACTGAGGACTAAACCCAGCCTGAGTATAATCACTGAGGACTAAACCCAACCTGAGTATAATCCCTGAGGACTAAACCCAACCTGAGTATAATCCCTGAGGACTAAACCCAGCCTGAGTATAATCACTGAGGACTAACCCCAACCTGAGTATAATCACTGAGGTCTAAACCCAACCTGAGTATAATCACTGAGGACTAAACCCAACCTGAGTATAATCACTGAGGACTAAACCCAGCCTGAGTATAATCACTGAGGACTAAACCCAACCTGAGTATAATCACTGAGGACTAAACCCAGCCTGAGTATAATCACTGAGGACTAAACCCAACCTGAGTATAATCACTGAGGACTAAACCCCGCCTGAGTATAATCACTGAGGACTAAACCCAACCTGAGTATAATCACTGAGGACTAAACCCAGCCTGAGTATAATCACTGAGGACTAAACCCAGCCTGAGTATAATCACTGAGGTCTAAACTCAACCTGAGTATAATCACTGAGGACTAAACCCAACCTGAGTATAATCACTGAGGACTAAACCCAACCTGAGTATAATCACTGAGGACTAAACCCAACCTGAGTATAATCACTGAGAACTAAACCCAACCTGAGTATAATCACTGAGGACTAAACCCAACCTGAGTATAATCACTGAGGTCTAAACTCAACCTGAGTATAATCACTGAGGACTAAACCCAACCTGAGTATAATCACTGAGAACTAAACTCAACCTGAGTATAATCCCTGAGGACTAAACCCAACCTGAGTATAATCCCTGAGGACTAAACCCAACCTGAGTATAATCACTGAGGACTAAACCCAACCTGAGTATAATCACTGAGGACTAAACTCAACCTGAGTATAATCACTGAGGACTAAACCCAACCTGAGTATAATCACTGAGAACTAAACTCAACCTGAGTATAATCACTGAGGACTAAACCCAACCTGAGTATAATCACTGAGGACTAAACCCAACCTGAGTATAATCACTGAGGACTAAACCCAGCCTGAGTATAATCACTGAGGACTAAACCCAGCCTGAGTATAATCACTGAGGACTAAACCCAGCCTGAGTATAATCCCTGAGGTTATGAAATCTGTTGAACCAGGAAAGAGTTTCTCTGAAGGCCTCAGAGCGCCAGGTGAAAACCAGCGGAGACTTTCACTGGTGTGTGTGTGAGTCTGTGATCGTCTGAAGATTTGAGACTTTCACTTGTGTGTGTGTGTGTGTTCGTGTGTGTGATCATCTTCTCCCCGAGGGCTCACACACATGAGTTTCGCTCGTGTGATGATAAAGACAGTAATGTTGCGCGGCCTGTTCCTTCACTGCAGACGTATCATTAGCTGAGCAGAAGACTCACTCGCTGATATTACTGCGCTAGCACTCAGGCAACGAATGATTCCTTCCATTGAAATGTATTTGAAGGAGCATTGAACATTTGGGGCTTTGTTCCTTTATTCAGCAAGGACGCATTATTAAATTGATCAAAAGCGAAAGTAAAAACCTTTATAATGTCACATTTACATCACATTTCTGTATTCAACTCTATTCATCAAAGAAGCCTGAAAAAAAAAACTGAAACTGATAATAATCATAAATGTTTGTTGAGCATCAGATCATCATATTATTCTGATTTCTGGAGGATCATGTGACACTGAAGACTGGAGTAATGATGATAAATTCAGCTTTGATCACAGGAATACATTACACTTTACTGTATATTCACATAGAGAACTGATGATTTACATTATAATAATATTTCACTGTTTTACTGTATTTATGATAAAATAAATGCAGCTTTGGTGAAGAGACTCTTACCGACCCCAAACTATACTGATAAATAAAAATAAAAGCTCTAATAAAATATTGGTCAATACTCAGTTATGTTCTATTAAATCTGTGTGTTGTGAGAGAGTAAATCATAGACTCTGAGGTGTGCGTCGTGAGGCGGATCTGCAGTTCTGGATCTTCTGTCGACACATCAGCTATTCTCCACCGCAACAAACTGAGTCTGTCTACACAAGCAACAGGTTTGGGGTCGATCTCCTCTCACTGCACACACACACACACACACACACACACACACACACACATACATACACACACACACACACACCGCTTGTTTGCTTTAGTGTGACGGTGTATTTGGGATTGGGACACACGGCGAGCAGTGTTTGAGTAAGGCATCGCACTATTGTGTCGAGCAAACACAGAATTAACCGACGGGTTCTGAAGAACTGTCACATTTCAGGAGCTATTGCCCGTCGATCACATGAGGATTACACTTTATTACTATTCATTACACACACTTTCTAAAAACCATGGCTCAATTTCTTGCAATTCTACACACAAAACCACAAAACACACACAACACACAACATACAAACACTTCATTCAAAACTGTTTTAACGTAGTAACTCTACACACAAACATCAGATGATTAGTTCCACACACACACACACACACACACACACACGACTGATGAATTTATGACAGTTATGGAACTGAACTAAATCAACACTGAACTGACTTGAGCTGAATAATAACACTATTGGAAGAAAGTCAACTTTATTTCTAAAGTGCTGTGTGTGTGTGTGTGTGTGTGTGTGTGTGTGTGTGTGTGTGTGTGTGTGTGTGTGTGTGTGTGTGCGTGTGTGTGTGTGTGTGCGTGTGTGTGTGTGTGTGTGTGTGTGTGTGTGTGTAAATATATACAGTGGGGAGAACAAGTATTTGATTACACTGCCGATTCTGCAGGTTTTCCTACTTAAAAAGCATGTAGAGGTCTGTCATTTTGATCATAGGGACTCTTCGACTGTGAGAGACGGAATCTAAATCCAGAAAATCACATTGTATGATTTTTTTAAATAATGAATGTGCATTTTATTGCATTACATAAGTATTTGGTCACCTACCAACCAGTCAGAATCCGGCTCTCACAGACCTGTTCGTTTCTCTTTAAGAAGCCCTCCTGTTCTCCACTCATTACCTGTATTAACTGCCCCTGTTCTCCACTCATGACCTGTATTAACTGCCCCTGTTCTCCACTCATTACCTGTATTAACTGCCCCTGTTCTCCACTCATGACCTGTATTAACTGCCCCTGTTCTCCACTCATGACCTGTATTAACTGCCCCTGTTCTCCACTCATTACCTGTATTAACTGCCCCTGTTCTCCACTCATGACCTGTATTAACTGCCCCTGTTCTCCACTCATGACCTGTATTAACTGCTCCTGTTCTCCACTCATTACCTGTATTAACTGCCCCTGTTCTCCACTCATGACCTGTATTAACTGCCCCTGTTCTCTACTCATGACCTGTATTAACTGCCCCTGTTCTCCACTCATGACCTGTATTAACTGCCCCTGTTCTCCACTCATGACCTGTATTAACTGCCCCTGTTCTCCACTCATGACCTGTATTAACTGCCCCTGTTCTCCACTCATGACCTGTATTAACTGCCCCTGTTCTCCACTCATGACCTGTATTAACTGCCCCTGTTCTCCACTCATGACCTGTATTAACCCTCTGGGGTCGGCAAACGCACCGGCGCGTTTTGCTCGTTTTTTTTTTTTTACATAGCAGCAAAATAGACTTACAATTTTTGGTCATACAGACTTAAGAAATATGAAAAAATAAGCTGTTAAATGTCTACTTTTTTATGTGTCCACTTACAATCAAAATAAAACATGTGCTTTTGTAAAATAAAGAAAATAAACAGGGTGTGCTTTCTGCCTCTCCGTCTCCGTGAACTTTTTTCTGGTGCACGTCTCTAAACTAACTAACCTAACCCTAACCCTAACCCTAACCCTAACCCTAACCCTAACCCTAACTGCACCTGTTTGAACTCATTACCTGTATAAAAGACACCTGTCCACACACTCAATCAAACAGACTCCAACCTCTCCACAATGGCCAAGACCAGAGAGCTGTGTGAGGACATCAGGGATAAACTGTAGACCTGCACAAGGCTGGATGGGCTACAGGACAGTAGGCATCAGCTTGGGGAGAAGGCAACAACTGTTGGCGCAATTATTAGAAAATGGAAGAAGCTCAAGATGAGGTCAATCTCCCTCGGTCTGGGGCACCATGCAAGATCTCCCCTCGTGGGGCATCAATGATCATGAGGAAGGAGAGGGGTCAGCCCAGAACTACACGGCAGGACCTGGTCAATGACCTGAAGAGAGCTGGGACCACAGTCTCACAGAAAACCATTAGTAACACACTACGCCGTCATGGATTAAAGTCCTGCAGCGCACGCAAGGTCCCCCTGCTCAAGCCAGCGCATGTCCAGCCCGTCTGAAGTCTGCCAATGACCATCTGGATGATCCAGAGGAGGAATGGGAGAAGGTCATGTGGTCTGATGAGACACAAATAGAGCTTTTTGGTCTAAGCTCCACTCTAAACTGAAGCATGGAGGTGGACATCATTCTCTGGGGATGCTCTTCTGCAGAGGGAACCGGATGACTGCACCGTACTGAGGGGAGGATGGATGGGGCCGTGTATCGCCAGATCTTGGCCAACAACCTCCTTCCCTCAGTAAGAGCACTGAAGACGGGTCGATGGCTGGGTCTCCCAGCAGGACAACGACCCGAAACACAGCCAGGGCAACTGAGGAGTGGCTCCGTAAGAAGCATCTCGAGGTCCAGGAGTGGCCTAGCCAGTGTCCAGACCTGAACCCAGTAGAAGATCTGTGGAGGAGCTGAGAGTCCGTATTGCCCAGCGACAGCCCGAAACCTGGAGGATCTGGAGAAGGTGTGTGTGGAGGAGTGGGCCAGAATCCCCAGTGTGTGCAAACCTGGAGGATCTAGAGAAGGTGTGTGTGGAGGAGAAGGTGTGTGTGGAGGAGTGGGCCAGAATCCCCAGTGTGTGCAAACCTGGAGGATCTGGAGAAGGTGTGTGTGGAGGAGTGGGCCAGAGTCCCCAGTGTGTGCAAACCTGAAAGATCTAGAGAAGGTGTGTGTGGAGGAGAAGGTGTGTGTGGAGGAGTGGGCCAGAATCCCCAGTGTGTGCAAACCTGGAGGATCTGGAGAAGGTGTGTGTGGAGGAGTGGGCCAGAATCCCCAGTGTGTGCAAACCTGGAGGATCTGGAGAAGGTGTGTGTGGAGGAGTGGGCCAGAGTCCCCAGTGTGTGCAAACCTGGAGGATCTGGAGAAGGTGTGTGTGGAGGAGTGGGCCAGAGTCCCCAGTGTGTGCAAACCTGGAGGATCTGGAGAAGGTGTGTGTGGAGGAGTGGGCCAGAAGGTGTGTGTGGAGGAGTGGGCCAGAGTCCCCAGTGTGTGCAAACCTGGAGGATCTAGAGAAGGTGTGTGTGGAGGAGTGGGCCAGAATCCCAGTGTGTGCAAACCTGGAGGATCTGGAGAAGGTGTGTGTGGAGGAGTGGGCCAGAATCCCCAGTGTGTGCAAACCTGGAGGATCTGGAGAAGGTGTGTGTGGAGGAGTGGGCCAGAATCCCCAGTGTGTGCAAACCTGGAGGATCTGGAGAAGGTGTGTGTGGAGGAGAAGGTGTGTGTGGAGGAGTGGGCCAGAATCCCCAGTGTGTGCAAACCTGGAGGATCTGGAGAAGGTGTGTGTGGAGGAGTGGGCCAGAATCCCAGTGTGTGCAAACCTGGAGGATCTGGAGAAGGTGTGTGTGGAGGATAAGGTCTGTGTGGAGGAGTGGGCCAGAATCCCCAGTGTGTGCAAACCTGGAGGATCTGGAGAAGGTGTGTGTGGAGGAATGGGCCAGAATCCCCAGTGTGTGCAAACCTGGAGGATCTGGAGAAGGTGTGTGTGGAGGAGAAGGTGTGTGTGGAGGAGTGGGCCAGAATCCCCAGTGTGTGCAAACCTGGAGGATCTGGAGAAGGTGTGTGTGGAGGAGAAGGTGTGTGTGGAGGAGTGGGCCAGAATCCCCAGTGTGTGCAAACCTGGTCCAGAACTGCAGGAAACTATGATCTCTATAACTGCAAACAAAGGTTTCTGTACCAAATATGAAGTTCTGCTTTTCTGATGCATCAAATACTTATGTCATGCAATAAAATGCAAATTAATTACTTCAAAATCATGCAATGAGATTTTCTGGATTTTTGTTTTAGATTCCGTCTCTCACAGTCGAAGAGTTCCTATGATAAACATTACTGACCTCTACATGCTTTGTAAGTGGAAAACCTGCAAAATCGGCAGTGTATCAAATACTTGTTCTCTATAAATATATATGTTTACACTTTAAACAGTGTTTTAATTTGTAAGTGATCAGTGTATGTATAAGTGTTTCCCACATGATGATTGGCTGTTGGTCATCAGGAAATGAGTGTGAGATTTAAATGGCAAGAGCTGTTAGTTTTTAATGATGTGTGTAATATGTTTAGAGTTAAACGTGTGTTTTACAACAGCAAACTGAGTGTAACGCGTATAATGTGCTTGTAGTTTTGCAGACTTGGTCTTGATTCGGCACACGAGGGACTAGTTTCACTGTGAGCCTCAAGTTCCACTTTTAGTGTCTAAGCAATTTGAATAAACTGTATTGACCTGCAGCGCATCAATCTGTAAATCTCCAACTTTCTACCACCCTTGGTAAATTATGAAACGATTACACTCATTATATGACTAGAGTTACACTTATATGACTAAAATGGACCATAAAGCAACACTATTATTACTGCTCTTGACCAGTTTCTGAGCTCATCCACCAGCTGACAACAGTTCAAACAGAAAGAAGAGAACAGAGACACTGTCCGAAGTCCAAAGCATTACCAGTCAGAAGTGTGTTTAGGGTACGTGTGTCCCATTGAAGCGTCAGTGTCCCACAAGAGCCTTTATGCGGTGTTAAAGCTTGTGAGATTTCATCTTTCAGGCCTGAAAGTCTCCAGTCACTTGCAGAGTTTCTTCACCTTTAACAATTTGTCGTCACAATGAAAATAAAATCAGATCATGAATGTGCTCTGAATCTGATCTCCATAAATGTTCAGTGGGTCATTCGGTCAGTCGGCCTATAGGGACAATACGACTCCATTGTGCTTTTCCTTCCCAGATCATAACCCATGACTATGGAAGCTTGTTTCCACCAAAGAATACAAAATAAAAAAGGTAATTGCAACTTTTTATCTCACAATTCAGAATTTTTATCTCAGAAGTGCGTGATATAAAGTCGCAGTTGTGTGTTATAAAGTCAGAATTGCGAGATATTATAAACTCACAATTCTGAGGAAAAACAATTGGACTTCATAACACGCAATTGTGAGTTTATATCACGCAATTCTGACTTTATAACACAATTGTGAGTATACAGTATATCACGCATTTCTGACTTTATAACTTACAAATGCGACTTCATATCTTTGCAATTCTGAGAAATAAAGTCAGCGAGCAGGGATGCGAGATGTAAACTCACAATTGACCGTTCGCAAAGACCCGCCCCCCCTTAGTTACTGTTGCTATGTCCGACAAGCCACGCCTCTCTCACACACACCATGTTCTCATGCAGTGGAGACACATCACGGAGCAGAGAGACACTGACAGACACAGACCAGATTACTTTTGGGTTACTTTTGATATTAAACAAAGTCTCACCTTTCAAATTTTAAAGAAATGTAAACAATAAATAGCGTTTTGTGGCTCTTTAATGTGTGTGACAGATCGCTGTGTCGCCTCAGTTAAAGCCGCTCGTGAACCGATCATCTCTTCCTTCTAGTTCATTTATAGCATCAAATATAAATGAACATCAGAAGGAATGTTGTTTTAACCGCGGAAAGACGTCAGTACACTCCGCTTCTCAAGCTCAAATCCTCCATGTTAATCTGCTAACTCTCCTGACTGTGTCGGACAAAATGGCGGATGGCGAAGTATGATTGGTCAGATCACCTGTCAATCAAGCTCCCTGCGAAGGGTCAATTGTGAGATAAAATGGTCTTTTAAAATATTTTATTCTGTGGCGGAAACAAGCTTCCATACATAACCCAAAATCTTGGCTCATAACCCAGCCAGCATTGCATGGTGGGGCCGGTGTGCTGGAGGTTAGGGGCTCTAGGGTTAGAGATGTCCATGGCTCCGGTTCGGCCCGGCCTCATCAGCCCAAGTATGGACAAACTCATCTAGGGCCAATGTTGGCTGGGCTATGAGTCCACCTGACAAAACGTTATTTTAATGGATTATAATTGCATTCAGAACATTAACCTTTTGTGGCACAAGAAGCGTATTAAACATTGTATAGTATAATGAACATCATCAGTTACAAGTGTGAGACCAACAGACACTCGTGCAATCGATCATTTCAATTAAAAAATATCCCAAGAGCAACAGTGCTGTGGATTTTATATCATATAACTACATGTCCAACAGCACAATATCAAATGCAGTGTTTAAACAAGTAAATAATGTCTTTAAACTTACATTTCAGGGCCGATTAGATCGTATATTTATTTGCAACCATCAAAAATGGTTCCAAAATAAAAACCGCTCCAGACTTTCAAAACAATCTTTTGCAGACAAAATCCCGCTCTACTCCCTGCGGTTCTGCAGCACCACATTTATTAAATCTTTTAAAATATCATATAATCACAAGACAAGCAAAAGAAAATAATATAACAGGTTAAACTTTCATTAGTTTTACTCTCAGAACTACACGACCAATCCAGTTAGAGAACAGAGGCTATAACTGCTCTATACAGAATGCAGTTTTTAAATACCCATATCATAAATCATAACATGCATTTGGTTTATTAATAAATTAATTAGCCAACCAATGCTAATTTTCAATAATAGATTCTAGAAATGTAGTGTAGCCTATTTTTATGTGACTTCTGAAGTGACTGACAGACACATTATCCCAAATAACTCAATATTAAAAACAAATACTGTAGGCTTGGAATGAAAAGTAGCCTATTGTTCTTACATTGTTTTACACTTTACATCCCATTGAAAAGTACATTGTTTAAAGCTTTATGGATGACAGAGGTGTATGCTTCAGGCTGTCAGGCAAAACACACACTCACACACACACAAAAACACACACACACACACACACACACACACACACACACACACAAACCCTGATGTGGAAGATGGATGTGTTTACCTCGCAACCTTCAGGCTTGCCGCCTCTGAACTCTCCGGTTTCTTCTTCTTCTTCCACTTGAAGAGTCGGAGAGGAGATTTCCCGCTGTCCTCTTTCTCCACAGACTCTTTGAGATTCGCTTCACTTTTAGAAAACAAGCTCTTCAAAGACTTTCTGCTGGGAAAGTTATTTTTCGCCATGACGACTAAACTCCAGCAGGATCCCGACAGAAGCACGACAGTAAACCGATGCACTCTGGAGTGTGTGTGTGTG
This sequence comes from Phoxinus phoxinus, assembly GCF_949152265.1. Lineage (NCBI taxonomy): Eukaryota > Metazoa > Chordata > Actinopteri > Cypriniformes > Leuciscidae > Phoxinus > Phoxinus phoxinus. Next base: position 454,307 of record NC_136894.1, read on the forward strand.
TGTGTGTGTGTGTGTCTACAGATGACAGAACAGCTCACTATAGGCTACAGTTGTGTTCACTAGTGCACTGTGATCAATAGTGAGACACCTACCGAATATTACGCCTCATGATCCCCGAAACGGTCAGGTAGGCAGGACTATAGGTTATGAAACAGCGAGAAACTCACATCTTTAATTCACTCTAGATATATGAACATGTTGATCAGATTAACGTTAGTTTGTGTGTGTTCTGTTAAACTGCCTGCAGCTTCACTGCAACTTAATATTATGAACTGATTAACTGGTCAACACTGACTGAACACCTTCAATCCCTGAATAGCAGGTTTTTATCTCCAGTTATAAATGTAGCCTATTAGTTTATATATTCTATCATAAAGTTCGATTATAAATGAATGTGCTTGTTAAGATATTCTATCATAAAGTTTGATTATAAATGAATGTATTAGTTAAGATATTCTATCATAAAGTTCAGAAATCTGCAATGTCGCCAATGTCAAAATCAAACGTCATTGGGGATTAATAAAGTGAAAGTTGATAAATGGCTTTAAAGATTTTATTTATTTCGGTTTTAATCTCTCAGAACATTATAGCCAAATAACCGAAAGAGACCAGACATCGAAAAGTAATTATTATAAAATTCTGCCGTTTATTTTCTTATGTTCTAAACGATATATATATATATATATATATATAT
>NC_136894.1:465000-477500 GCF_949152265.1 Phoxinus phoxinus
GGGGAAAGGTCATATGGAGTTGTGCACTTCTTTGCAACAGCGAGTGAGATGTGTATTATTGTGATGTTGTGTCAGAATGTGTCCTAACATGCAGAACCGTATATAAACACACACAGGCAGCAGAATGTTTCCATGTGTCAAACTGGACACAAATATTAACGGTCTAAATGAAACTTGGTAGCATTTTACAATAGTTACTGCATCAGGTTGTTAATCATACATTTTGAAATGCTAAAAAGGTTATTATATGTTATAACATTAAATAATGACTTCTGCTGTTTTCACAGTAATATTACTGTATTCTCAACAGTTCCTACGGTAGAAGCTTTCACAGTTACTGTGGATGTTACGTAATTAGTTTAGAGTGTAGATGAATTGTCAATGCATGAACTAGTATTTGCATCTAACACGATGGCGTGTTTGTGTGATTGGACGTTGCTGTGAAGCGACAGTAAGATGAGATATGATAATGTGTCGAATCGTGAATGTTGCTTTTCCAGACTCGGCTTCGCTGGAAGAGACGCGCCGGTTGCACTTTTAATTCTCGTGTAGCAGAGACACATAATGACTCTTCAGAGTGATTGACAGATAAGAAGATGAAGTGTGGCCGTGCGCCAGGAATGCCGTCCTCTCAGTGTTATTCAAATTACACACGCGACTGAGGCCAGTTAATTACCCTAATGGAGCAACATCAAAGGAATTATGAAATTAAAAATAAGGAATCATTCATTTGTAGGTGAATTATGTCTTAAAGGCTTGTAGTTGGACTGTATGACACCGGTTATCTTTGATGTGCTTCTTAAAATGATGTTTCGCCCGACTGGAAACAGGAGTGGCAAAGGTCAAGCCTAAAACTGTGGGCCGCAGATTTACTCATAATTCACAAGATTAATTACAATCAAATATAAATATTAGTTGGAAAACTTTAAACGAAAATCAGAAATGTTGCCTTCACTGTAAAAAAATATTTTTTGGTGAAGTAAATACTACTGAAAAAACAATAATGTAATTTACATGAAAAAGTTAGTTCAGGCAAAAATATTAAAAAAACTAAGTAAGTTCCATATCAGTACTTAATTCAAGCGAGTAGAAATGAAAGCGTAAATATCAACTCAATAAAATTAAGTAAAAAATACTCAACTTTTCTGATACTGGGGTTCCCATCATGCACTGGACCTTGAATAATTAATGAGGTTCATTTTTCACTGGTTTCCAGCTGTATTTACACTGTTTTATTATTGCTTTTGTTGTCAGGATTAGTAACTTGCCATTTTGTGACATTTCGAGTAAATTTTCTGCTCAAAATGACACATTCAAACACAAAAAAAACGATCCATCAAATGTTACCGCCATTGTGTATTGTCTACCAAGTATTGAGGTCTTTGCATTCACATCATGCTTAACATCTGACATGATGAAGTATAAATTGCTTAGATATTCGAAGTAAAGCACATACTATAAATGACTGGTATAATTCAATAAAATTGTTTTTGAGTGAAATAAAATGTAAAGGAAATTTCAACTAAATCGATATTAATCAACCTTTTAATAGCCAAGTTAAAATTACTTATTTTCTTTGTTACTTTTACTTAACTAGGTTAAGTAAAGTTTACTTAATTCCATATTCCAAGTAAATTTAACTTAAAGATTTCTAATTAAAGCTACTGATAAATATGTTTAGGTTTTTACTTGGCAAATCTTTGTAAATTTACTAGCATTTTCTGAGTGAAAAAACTTTCCTAGCTTTTTTCAAGTAAATCCTACTCCAAATTTTTTTCAGTGTTGGCAATAAACTGAAATAAGTTTGAGTTGAGGCACTAAACCAATTACCTGGAAATAAATTAAAACTAACTAAAAAGTAAACTAAAATTAACATGAAAACTAAAAATATATGTTTTAATAAAACTATAATTAATAACACTGGCAGGATTAAAGCCATGCTGGTCACATAAAAACACAACTTAATTATAGGTTTAATAATACCTAATTATGTAGTTTTCCATTTGAAAGCAAATTAGTGCAGGATTTACTTTGAAACATTTTTTCACGAACGACAAGTAACGCTTTGAATGAAGTAGAAAGAATGCAACAGTTTTTCCTCGTAAACAATCTTTCCGATCTCCTGTACAGTGTGCTCATGCAGTCATCAGCTGATGGTGTGCTGTGAAGCGCTGGAGATAACAACTGTACTCTAGCGCTCGCAGGGCTTCTGCCCCAGTGCCGCTGGCCGCTGTTGACAGGAACTAAAGCTTCTGCGTTTCAGAGAACGACTTGCTTTAGCAATTACTGAAGGCTTGAAGTTTGAAGTCTGCGCAGGAAGGCAATGCAAGTGCTCTGAACATGACACAAACACACACCCACACACACACACACACACACACACACTCCGCATGTCATTTACAGCAAGTCTTTCTTTCTCTGCGGTGTGTTTTCACATGCTTCTCTCTGTTTCTCTCTGCCATAAAAGGGCCTCTCGCAACTTCTCCTAAAATGTATTCAAAGTGGTGGTTTACATGCTGTCAATGACAGAAGTGCTCTTTCTTTCACTCGTCTCTCTTTCACACACACGCGCTGAGGTGTGTTTGTTCTGGTCTGAGGTGAGGTGTGTGTGTGTGTGTGTGGCCCGGGGCTCTCCCTTCATGTGTGTGTGCCAGGGGAGAAGAGGGGAGGCTTTGACTAAAGGAAACAGATAAGTGTTGAACTCGGAGGACAGAGACATGAGACATGTCTTACTGTAACTGCCTTGTCTTCCATTACCGACATCTGTTGATCACACCGCAGGTTTAGCAGCGTATAGAGACTAGAAGAGCAGTGAAAGATGACCATGACCCGCCAGATCAGTCACTCAAACCAATGCTTTGCTTCATATTAGCCTCCAGTTTCACAAATACTAGATATGACTTTTACATTATATAGGACGTTTAACCCTGTGGTGCCCTTTGGTCACTTTTGACCGACATAAAAAAGTGTTTTTTTCTGTGTTATATGAAGGGTATCATCACACTTGGTGACTCTTGTGGCACTTGCTATGTGAACACCAAAAAAAAAAAAAAAAAAAATGCGTGCATATGATTCGAAAAGTCACACTTGTACTTTATAAAATCTCTTTTAAAACCATATTTGTTTTCTCTGGCGTAATGATTTTTTTTCTTTCTTAAATGTGCATATTATATTTATGTGTATTATCTTAAGTGTGTATATTTAGGATTTGTCGAGGATATTTAGGATATTTAGTATTCACTCTGGTCAGTCTCGTGGCTGTTTTTAAAAGTGCTTAAATTAATTAAACTTGAAACTTGAAAACTACTCATCTCAGCCAAAAATGACTGCCATATTTTTTGGGGGATACAAACTACAAATCAGCCACAATGCCGAAAACAAGCAAACAGCACTGAAGGGGTTAATTGAGAAAAAGGTTAGTTAGTTACATTTACATTTACATTTATGCATTTGGCAGACGCTTTTATCCAAAGCGACTTACATTGCATTATCCTATACATTTATACATAGGTATGTGCAATCCCCTGGGATCGAACCCACAACCTTGCGTTGTTAATGCAATGCTCTTACCACTGAGCTACAGGAAAGCCCTGTAATAATTTTTTGTAACATTGTGGAAACAAACGTATCATAATTTTGCATAAAGTTAAATTTGAGGTGCACGGGTGTGTTAGGGTTAGTTGAACACATTTAACCAGCCTATAAATATTTCAGAGAGTCTCTTCAGTAATCAAACATTATATATGTCTTGTTATCATCTGTTTATAATCTAATCACTGGGAGGAGTTATTTATTTGTTACTGTAAAAAGTAACGGTAGGTAAAGGCTGGGGGTGTTTTATCCTTTCTTTTTCACGTCAAAATGAAAAACAGCAATGCATGTGACGGTGGGCATTTTTGATCAGGTTTAGCTGATGAGCAACAATTTCAGTTCCTCTACTTTCTAGAAATACGACCACAGAGAGCAGCGTTCGCGTGGGACTTCCAGGCGAATAAGCCGATGGTGAACGAGTGTGAAAACATGATTCTATTGACAGAGAAATGTCATCAACAACACACTCACACGGACAGAGCGAGGTCTTAGACAAGTATGTTTAATGCGCTACATTATAAAAGTTTGTCAAAAATAGGTTCTCACATATAAAGTATCAACATCTTTTGGACTGAGTCAAAAATAAACTAGGATAACAAAAGAACTGTACAAAAAGTCTCCTTTCTAAGCCCTGTTGCAGCGAACAGTCAAATATCCTGCACTTGGATCTAGTTCCTGCTTTTTCCAGTGCCGACATCAAATAAATTAAACGAGCATAACATATTAAACTAACAATTTAACTTTAGTATGAGGTACTGTTGTGTCTGTAGTTCTGTAGTCTATAAAAAAAGAAGTATTGCAATCTTCATGATTGGCAAATTCAGTTTCAGCTACATCGATTTGATCATTTTCATAGTGCTAACAATACTTGTTTGGATTAAAGAGACAACAGTAAACATTGGTAGACACAACCAAGTAACATTAAACTAAGAAAACAAAGAATATTTCAAATATTAAATAAAAAGGGAGGCATGTTTTCTTTCCAATGTCAAAGGGGTTCAGGATCTGAGAAAACCGCTATAATATTCTTAGAAGCTACAGTGAATGATCCCTTGAAAAGATACATTTTACATCCTTTCATAAAAGATCAAATTCAGAATTATTGAACACCAGGTAAAATCATAGCCACATACATCCATTTGTACACACTCGCACACAGACCACACTGGGAATGGACGGAGAAGATCCAGTCCATTTGGGACTGTAACATATAGTGTCCATAGTGGGATTGACACATAATTCCTGAGAATCCCAACATTAAAAAAAAAAAAAACACACACATAAAAAGTACACATATAAACAAGTTTTAAAACATTTGATACAGTGCTCAAAAAAATAAAAAACTCAACAATAATAAGTTAAGACAAACTCACACAAACAGACTTTGACATCGGTTTGAAAACCAGATGAGGACATTATGATTCACATCTTCGTTCTACAACAGGTCAGAGGGCAGAAGTGCAATCACTTTCTTCAAGTCTTTGGAAACACTATTTGTTTGGTGCGGCTCTCATTGGCTTGGTTTACGCATCTTCTCTCTGATTTTCCCAGGAAAGAGAGGATTTTTGGTCAACTAGGGAATGCCCTGTGCATAGATAGCATTTTTTGAGGGGTTTCTGGAAGACCGGAAGGAGCTATCCCAGCAAGCAATAGCCGTCATATCACCGTCTCGGTTAACTATAGACTCGATACAGAGTCCGGCTTTGAGTAATTTGTTGTTTTTGCCAGATGTATGATGTTCCATCATGTTAGCAAAGTCAACAGTGATTACAAGGTGTTTGGTTTCATTTCTTTGACATGTTCTATGCTATTTGTTGCCCACTTATAGTCAAAACTGATTCATTGTAGTTTTAGGCCAGGCAGCGCATGAGACGGTTGATATCCCATCATGTTACCGATGTCAATAATATCTACAAGATATTAGTGTCAGGGTCAATCTATAGTCACGATTCGGCTATTAAACGGCTATTAGACGTCTTTTTGCTTGCTGGGATACGTCATCTACTCCTCCTCAGTCTTAATAGCGTGCCGATGGTTGAAGTGAACCACGCTGGCTCTCTCCTGGTGATGATGACCCATGATGGTCACTCCCTGAGGTACTGAAGAACTGAAAGCCTTGAGGAATCCCACGTCCTCCTTCCCCTCGCCGTTTTCCAGACTCCTAGCCAGCCATTTCTCCATGGCGGCGTCTACCTGAGCGTCTCCGGCGTTCTCCGGAAGAGCCTCGGCCTCGTGACTGGCGTCGAAGCGCTCCACCAGCTCGGGGATCTCGGGACGGGAGTTGGGACAGCATCCCGAGCGCTGGTGGAGGTGAAGGGAGAAGCGATGGATGAAGCCTCGGGTGCAGGTTTGGCAGGTATACGGTCGGTCGCAGGAGCTGTGAAGCCGGCGGTGGAGTTTAAGGTGGATATACTGGGTAAACTTCACTCCACACAGCTTACACTGATACGGCTTCTCTCCCGAGTGCAGACGCAAGTGTGTTTTCAGGTTGCTGGTGCTGCTGAAGCGTTTGTGACACACCTGTGGACATTCAAAGAGAATCACAGACTGTAATTCGAAGAGAAGCGGCACACAACAACCTCTCAGCTGCCTTACATAATCACCTCGTTGCTCTGGTATGCAGACAGCACGGTATGCTCACCTGGCATTCGTGTGGTTTCTCTCCTGTGTGGACCAGGTGATGTTTCTGTAAGTGTGCCAGCTGGGTGAAACTCTTCTTGCACAGGTTGCACTGGAATGGTCTCTCGCCACTGTGGACCCTCAAGTGCACCTTCAAAGCAAACACAGACCCTTTAGTCTTAACCACATCATACCACATCTCTCAAAACAAGACTTTGAATGAAGAGTACTCACTTTGAGGTTGGACAGTTGACCGAAGGTCTTGAGGCAGACGTTGCATTCATACTTGATTTTGCCGTTCTGCTTCTTGAGTGGGTACGGGAGGGATTTGTACCCGGGTGTTGGTGGAGAAGACGAGGACCGGGGGGGTGTGCTCCTGGGCGAAGCCAGGCTGAGGTTAATGGCTTCTTCGCATTCAGAGAGAGGCTTCTGGAAGCTTTGCCGAGGGGAGAGTTCTGGTGTCGCCGGGGCTCCCCGGGGCGGAGTATTCGGGACTCTTTCCTTCAATCCTCCATGGAGCGGGGAGGGATAGGGAAGGGCAACTGGTAACAGACCAGGTTGGGGAATTGAAGGGTAAGATAAGCCATCACTTCCCAGGAATCCGTTGTACCGGAGACCCCCTTTCGAGGGCAACATGGACGGGAAGGGAGGGGAGTATGGGGGCAACAGCAAACGGGAATAATGAGGATTGTACTGTGGTAGAAGTGGATAAGGAGCTTGCAGAGGTCTAGGCGAGGGCAGGGAAGGGTACGAGATCAAACCCTCTCGATGATGACCGTAGAGGCCGTGTAAGTGGAGCGGGAGGTCTTGCGGTGGAGACAGGGTGGGATACGGGTGAGCGCTCATGTTCATCTCCTTCTGGTTGGGATGTGGAGAACGCACCGACTGTGGCGACACAGCTCTGTGGATCTTCTTGCTGAAATCCACGACCTGTTCGTCCGGTGTGTCAGGTGGCGTGTCCCTCTCAATGACCTCTACGTCGATCTTTTCGTCCATCTCGTCTTCCTCTCCCTCGCTTTGAAGTTTGTGTGGGCTCGAGGCCTGTTTAGGGTAGTAGACGTACGGCTTCTGATAGTCCATGTCAGGCACGTACTCTGTAGAAAGAGAGGACACGAAAGGTCACACAGTGCACAGAGAAGTGTGAAGGCTGACAGACAGCAGAGGTGAGAACACGAGAACGAGGCTTGGATGTTCTACTCTGCAACTACTGTATGTCAACTCACTGGCTGTTTAATGATACCCTCATGTCACGAGTCGATGCATATCACAATACTGAACTCACGAGATGGCATCATTGCGATACTCCAAGACATAAAAGGTTAACGAAAAATGTACTGTTGATTAAAATGCTAAATAAATAAATAGGCTTGGAAACGCAATGCACAGGACAATAGAGACATATTCATGATTCTAAAGCTGAAAATAGAGAATTATTTTAGACTTGCACTCTGTCACTGACTAGATATATTTTAAAAAAATGTAGGCCACTTTTTACATTTGGCATTATCAGGACCTACAAATATTCCCCCATTGCATTATTACATATTATATTCACCATTATATATATAGCAGTTTAATGTAGTACTGACACTCTGAAAACTTGATTTAAAAAAAAAAACTATACACAATACATATTGTTGCATTTTTGTATTGCGATATATTGCGACACCCCTGCAACTCACTCTCATTGGAGTATTAGTAGACGGTTAGCTTACAGTCAGTTTGGGGACCATCAAAATAAAGTGTTACCGAAACTTGTGAGCAAGTCAACACATTTCATGTTTGCTGAGATTGACCAAGCAGGTCAAAGTCTTCACAGAGCGACATCACCGGTCACCCAGCGAACATGCCTGTGTGTCGTACACCTACTCATAACCTTCCTCCTCAAACGCTCACTTATGGTAAATGGCAGCTCTTTCGGTGTAAAGCTGACAGGCAGAAGATCTCTGACTGGTTTCTGTTTGACAAAGAGGTAGTACTGCTTTCACACAGCACCTAGATTACAACCGTGTGGGTGTTCGCAGTGTGGGTGTGTGTATGTTTGCGAGGTGGAGGGCCATATGTATGTATCGGAAGAAAGGAGACTCGTGTGACGGTGACACTTCTCACTCAGAAACTACTCTGACTCACCATAACAGCAGATGTCCTCGAGCATGGGAAAAATCACTAACTGCTACTGACTGTTATGCAGGGAATCGAGATAAGCTCAGATTATTACTGTCCTTTCGCTTCAGAGATTGTAAAAAGAAAGCCACAACAGCTAGCTTCTTTCAGTAACCTTTGTGGTGACTCAGACAAAACCTGCTAAATCATGGAGAGTGGTACAAGGCTCAAGTGTGTCACACAGCAGTGGGAAGATTACACAAACACATTAAAACCCTTGTGGTCGAAGTGGTTCCTCAAACCCAATCTGGTGCAACATTTACAGGCATCGTCTAGGCATTTCCTAACTACCGTGAGGAAAGTGAAAATGGATATTCGAAACTCCGAACAAATGTCAAATGTGTATAAATTTGTTTTCAAATTCCGGAGGAACACGGATGAATGGACGCAGCGGATATTCACCGTGTTTTAAATTAGACTAAACATCAGCAGATGTGTTTGAAGAACTTAAAGTGCCAAACTCCAGCAAAAACAGCTGTATGATGTAATGTCACGCTTTTAAAACTGAATATACAGATTTCTTTGAACCTCACAAAGGAAGGAGAACTTGTTTTAAAGGGCAATGAATGATCCAAATGAAAAAGAAGAGGATATAAGAAAGGCTGATGTTCTTCACGGCGCATGACTTCCTAAAGAGGGATATTCAGGTGTAATTGTTGAGTAAAAGCATCACGAGAGAGAAGCGTTTACGTGTCGGCATGACTCAGGTAATGGTCCTTAACAATAGCAAAGAGAAATGCACGCACAAAACGCACAACAACAGACACACATGCATTCCAAAGAGTGAAGAAGATTAGTGCCAGTGTTAGATTGAATCAATGTGATATAGGCGCTATCGCATGACAGCTATCCAGCGTTTGGTCATAAACATACGCACGCACTCACACATTCATACACACACAGGTTCATTGACAGTCACTTTCATGTTTTCACGTGTTAAATGAATCCCTGACTTACTGTTCTTTATATATAAAGCTAATTTTCAGTAAACATTTAACAGTATGCTGCTATTAGTGGCATAATATCATTTCAGCCATCAAATTATTCAGACATATTCTCTGATATTTGCTGTACTAGTGAGTGCAGGACACTATAGTTCATTTATGGAAGTTAGGATAGCAAGGTGTCTGAGTAAATGTTGGTTTGACTGTATATGACACTGCCTCATAACGAAAAACATATCAAACATCCTCCCGTATATATTTTGGATGTCAATATTACTAGTGTACGCAGAAGATCTGAGGGTGCCGTTGATTACTGAACTCAATTATCTTCGAAGTTGTAAATAACAAGTCTTTAGCCTTCTAAATTTCACTTTCGTTCAAAGACCGATTTCTTGGAATTATTTAGGAAAATTACATAAAAAAAAAATAATCCAAGCCAACTTTGTTTCAGTTCAAGCAGAAGAGAACACAATAAAGATACAAGAAGAAAAGCCACTATATACATAAAAGCCTACCAGTGTACGCGGAAGAAGAGCCGTTAATTCCTGAACTCTTCACGGATGATTGTAAAAGTCTTTTGTTCAATGATCAGTTACTTGATTATTTGTGTTTTTTGCTCCAGTTCAAGGCATTAAAGGAGTCGGCTGGTTCACATAAAGACACCGGGCAAAATAAAAAGGTAGTGAAGTGACTAATAATCACAGAGCTTCAAGAAAGCAAGAGAGAACTCAGTACAGACACAAGAGGAAAAGCAAAGCCCCACTATACACATGAAAGCAGATTTTCCCTCCCCAACGCCAGCTATGTGGGATACTCCCGGGCCGTGACTCACTGGGCTTCAGGCTGTCGGGCTGCTCCGGCTGGCCACACAGTCTCTGGGAGAACTCCGGGCTGTACCACACCAGCAGCTCCTGCTGGGGCTCCACGGGCCGCAGCGTGTAGAAGAAGATGTCCTGGCCGTTCTGACAGGCCACCAGGTTCTGCTCGGCCCGCGAGCGCGCCGGGTTAGCGAACCGCATCCAGTTGCTGCGCTGGACGTCGTAGCCATCGATGAAGTGGTGTAAGTGGCCACCACTGTAGATCTGGATGAAGAGAGAGAGAGAGAGAGAGAGAGAGACATGAGTCTGCAGGTCGTCAGAACCATCACAATTAAACATTAAAATCAACACTGTAAATCAGTCGTTACAAATGATTCTTCACCTCTGCCATGAACAGAACGCGTGTCAAACAGCTGTTTATATCAACTCCTCTGTCTCCTAACCTGTGTGTGTGTGTGTGTGTGGCTGGTCCTGCTGAAGATGTGTGACTAACTTTGTGTGTCAATGATGTCAGGCTTTTTATAAAGTGCTGGGCGTCAAAACGATCCACACATGCTGCCAGTCACACACACAGGCTCCGCCCCCAACTCCTCCCACTTTCATTCTCAGTCGTGTGTGGGGGAATTCACTGCGCAGACGTGCCGAGGCATGACATCTCCACTATCACAGACACTCCTTTAACCAGTTACACCCTTCAAGACTCATAAACACAAACACACTTTCACCCACACGGACACATCCGTCCACCTGCCTGCGGTCACGTGACTCGATGCGTCACTCACTTCTTTATGGCAACAGGAAGTTAGAGAGGATTTACAGGAAACGGAGAAAGGAAAGGACAGCTCAGACTAGGAAAACCCAAAGCGACATGCAAATACGCACACACACACACACACACACTCGTGCGTGCGCCTACACACACACACACACACCATGCATATAAACACAAACACGCACATAGACAGATGTAGTGACCTTGGCAGGGAGATAAAGAGACTGAAGTTCACTGAGATGCGTGCTGATATGAGAACAGAAAGCACTGAAAAGAAAGTGATTTGTGTGTGTGTGTGTGTGTGTGTGTGTCTGCGCAGGAATCCTGACTTCTCTAAAACCTGGCCACAAACCAAAGACTTGCGCTATCCTTTGCGTTTTGTCGGATGGTTTCGACACAGGCACACTGGGTAACTTCTGCTGAGCGCAGCGTGTGAGAACAGAATCCACAGCGCAGGATCTCAGAGCTTCCTCTGTTCTCCAAACAAGCCCTTAAAAGCACAATAGCAACCGCTACTCACTCGAATGCATGCGTGTGTCTAAACATAGGCGTGTGTTTAGAAGAAAGACGACGGTCCTGAAGAAGCCAGTGCATTTCTGTGTGTGTTCTTGCATGATTGAATAAGCTTCCGGCTCCTTTCTGCTAAACTTCTCGGGAAAGTCATGACCGGTTTGGCAGCTTTTCCGCAGAAATGGAGTCCCTGCGAGATTAGATCAATAGTGAAGTCACTTACCCTCCAGAAGTACTTCCGGTTGGCTTGAGCGGGCACGCTTTCTTTGGTGTAGACGACCCCTTGAAGAGGTCCGAATCTGGTGCCCTGAGGGATGTACTCTTTACTGAAAACCCCCGTCACCTGCACGAGAGACGGAAAGAGTGAGCCAGCGATACAAATAAATCATTAATGACACACTTTTGAAAAGGAAGTGCACTGAGTTGGCTGGAGACGCCGGTAGGAGACGTCATAGGTGCCCTAAGGTAACACGCTAACCAGTTAAGTGCATAAACAGACTTATACTTTCCCTGCTCGACTTGGACCCTGACCTAGAAACATACAGCTGTCCTCGATAAGCCTGACCCCAGTGACCCCGCTGGCAAAAGTTGGCTGGTATATTGACAAACAATGTCTTTAAAGGAGACAGAAGAGAAGCTGGAGCAGGTGGCGGACTCTCCGCGCGGCCGAGCGCAGAAACCAGTCTGTAAAATAGGTCAGAGTGTGGCGTGGGGGTCACGGCCCTCAGGACCAGCACTTCACGGTGTGTGTTTGGGTCGCTTCTCCAGTAAATGCATCTTGATTTAAGAACGTTTGGATATTAGTGCTGGAAAACCAGACTGAGCACGTCCACAACAGACTCGATGCGGTGTGAAGACGTGAGGACGGTCAGAAGTAAGAGGGACGGTCACTGAGACGAGAGCTGCGCTGACAGGAGAATTGTGAGTCGTTAGCGTTGCGTGACTAATTGGTTGGTCTTTAGTGATTAACCGCTCAGAGAGGGTTTATGGAGTCAGAGGAGGGGGTGAGTGTGTGTGTGTGTGTCACTCTCGGACGAGGCCGGCGGCACCACGCTAACCCAACACCACGCAGCTGTCCGAGGA
>NC_136894.1:482500-485000 GCF_949152265.1 Phoxinus phoxinus
TCTGGAAAGAGGGGAACTGGGAATGACTGGTCAGAAGCTGTGGAAAGAGGGGAACTGGGAATGACTGGTCAGAAGCTGTGGAAAGAGGGGAACTGGGAATGACTGGTCAGAAGCTCTGGAAAGAGGGGAACTGGGAGTGACTGGTCAGAAGCTGTGGAAAGAGGGGAACTGGGAATGACTGAACTGGGAATGAACTGGGAGTGCGCACCTGGTTGTCGGCGCTGTACTGGAAGGTGAGGTTTCGAGGGATGGAGGTCATGGCCTTCGGGAGCCTGAAGCCCGGCTCGCACGCCTGGTCCTGGACGATATATGTGCAGTTCATCGCAAAGTCCAGTTCCCTCCAGTCGCTCAAGTCCTCGAGAGACGCCTCCAGCTTCATCTCCAGTCTTCAGTTCTGTTTGGTATGCTCTGCTTTGGTTCCAGTTGCTTTGGTTCTTCTTTTGCTTTATTGGTTAACGTTCTAAAGAAAAAGCAAATACGTCTTTAGACACAGTTCCTCTCAGATCTCCGATCACGCAATACACGCCTTGCTTAATACAATATACTTGCGTGTCACAACACCTGGTATTCACTATTGTTCTGTTAAACTGTGGACGTGAAGCCGCCCTGAGGCCAGACTTCTCCAGAAGTGAACAATCGCATCGAGCTGTTCGGTGACTAATTACTGATTGAGAATTAATAACACACTTACAGTAGTGTGATGATTTACGAGAAATGCAGTGTATTCTTGTACAACTAGTCTCCGTCGTACCACATTTAGCCGTTATTGAGTTTGTAGGCCAGAAGTAGAATAAAAACAAGAGCAAATATCTGTCAATGCAGGCAGAAAAATAAACTCTTTGATTATAATCTTTTATACCAGACTCCAGAAGCAAAAACTCAGTTGATTTTGATGATTTTTCAATATACAAGTTTTCAAGTAAAGTATAATAAAATGTTTTACAAAAATTCATACTGACCATACCAAATTATACTTATAATAAACACCCCCCCCCCCCCCAAATAAATAACTTGGGCCATTCCCAAAAGCTGTAAGTTTCTCCACAGAAAACATCATCCATCCCGAACCAGACCTGAGGATCTCAACATGATCCGATCAATAACAGAATGGGAGCGCTGGACTCACGTCACATTGGTTCGGCGGTTGGATCTGGATATCTTTGGTCAGGTCATCTCTGTGTCCCGCTGAGCTTCTGTCCTCTCGTCTGGGTTCTGTCCCGTTCCCATATAAAGTCCAACCGCAGATCTTCTGATCTCTCACACTCGCTGGCTCCTGGAGCTCACACTGTCCACGCTCGGCTGCGCCAGACTTTTCAGTAGCAGAAACTGACCAATCAGCAGCTGGCTTTAATCATGTGACCGCCAGGATTAGTTGAAGGTGATCCAATCGGGACACTGGAAGCTTTTCGGGCCCAAACGTACACATCAACACCTCCAGCAGACAAAGGAGGATCGAGACAATCTGAATAGAGTTCAACAACTGAGTAAGAAAACAGATGGAGCGCTGAAAACACACCAGTGGACTTTTGCTTGGATGGACTCTTAATGAGCAATCTGGTCCCAGCCCAATTAGACCCCCTCCCTCGACACACACACACACACACACACACACACACACACACACACACACACACACACACACACACACACACACCTCTGTGACCTAGATCCAGACCTGGCCTGGTGTGTGTGTGTGTGTGTGTGTGTGTGTGTGTGTGTGTGTGTGTGTGTGTGATACTGAGGCCAGTAGTGGAAGAGACAAAGCAGGTCAAACTGAAGAGCGTCTCAGACACCTGTCTGCAGGGTTTGAACACACACACACACACACACCGGCTCTGAACACACACTTCTGACCTGGAACACACCGGCGTCATCCGGCACGGGCCGGCAGAAAAGGGAAACCAAACAACAACATGAGACGGGTTAAAGCCCAGGAGGGAATCTTACACAACCGTTCGTATAGCGATGTAATCATGACTGTGTGTGTTTCTGTTTCGCTTTTTCACCAGAAATATAGAAACATTCTTTAATGTTTTTTTCTATATTACACACAATTTATATAAATAATTGTAAAAAAATAATCAAAATTGAGTTTGCGCTTAAAACAAGATATAGTGTCTGAATAAAATAATAATGTGTTTTGGCCATAAACTCTGAGAATTATTGATCTTCATATCTCCAGTCATGTTCTTCTCCAGTTAATGTGTCCTGATTTAAGAACGTTTAGATATTTGTGCTGGAAAACGAGACAGAAACACTGAGAAAGAACTATTTCTTTTTGCTGTGAAAATGTATTTTTTATTTAAAAAACAAAATTAGATTTTTGAAAAATTAATAAAGAAAAACTTTGTTATCAAATAACTAGATCACGCACTGTTTCTCGGTCACTGATGAACTGAGGCTCGTTGGATCGGCTCTTCATCTGTGTTTATTTACAAACTAAAATAAAAACTATCTTTCTAAAAAATAAAATAAAATAAATAAATACTAAAATAGCCAA
>NC_136894.1:487500-500000 GCF_949152265.1 Phoxinus phoxinus
TAAACCTCCTCCAGGTGTGTGTGCGTGTCTGTCTGTCTGTCTGTGTGTGTGTGTGTGTGTGTGTGTTTGTGTTCTCAAAATACAAAATACACAAAATACCCCCCCCCCCCCCCACACACACACACACACACACACACACGCCTACTTGCTACATCAGTAAACAATTAGACACAAAATATTGATCCAAGTTATTTTTTTAATAATATTGAGAAGGGTATTCCTGCACAACCGGAGGCCCAGTTTCAGGACCCCAGTTTCAGGAGCCCAGTTTCAGGAGCCCAGTTTCAGGAGCCCAGTTTCAGGAGCCCAGTTTCAGGACCCTAGTTTCAGGACCCCAGTTTCAGGACCCCGGATTCAGGACCCCAGTTTCAGGACCCCAGTTTCAGGACCCCAGTTTCAGGACCCCAGTTTCAGGACCCCAGTTTCAGGACCCCGGATTCAGGACCCCGGATTCAGGACCTAGTTTTGTTACAGCGCCACCTACACTGTAAAAAAAATTGCTGCAATTATTTAGCACAACTTAGAATCCAACATTGTTTCAACTTTAAAAAGTATGTGTTCAAGCTTGACTTAAAATATTAAGTTTAGTTAACTTTAGTTTAGTTTGGTTAAGTTGGATATTTAAGTTATCTCAACAAATTTTAACTAATCGCAGCCACATTTTTTACAGTGTACCGAACTGGATCACCAAAAACAGTAATTTAAGATGGACGACATGGACACCAATCAGACTGTGAGTACCGATATTCAATTAAGTTTTATTTTATAACGTTTAAACGAAGCAAAGTTTACATAGCCAAAGTGAGAGCTGCTAACTATGAATGAACTAATTTGCATGAATTTAGAATTACTACGACGTTCGTGGCCATAATTTAATAAATCCTTGTTGGGTTTTATAAGTATATCTAGCCAGCATTAATTAAACTTAAAAAGATGACAATAGTTGATGTGAGGTGTGTAATATTTAACTGCTTATTGTGTATTCGTGTGAAAACTTGCTTGTTGTTTTACCATATTAGTTAAGTATAAAATACCTTTCATAATTAAACTGCCTGGTTGCACTACAATATGTGTTATTGTCGTCTTGGCGTTGTTTTGCAATCATGAATGAGACGTTTGGCAGTTTTTATAGTTTGTTACAATTTATAACAGTGCATAAGTGTTAAATCCTCTCTCTCTCTCTCTCTCTCTCTCTCTCACACACACACACACACACACACACACACACACACACACACACACACACACACACACACACACACACCACACACACACACACACACACACACACACACACACACACACACACACACACACACACCACACACACACACACACACACACACACAGAGTTGAAGCCTACCTACAGCCATTCTGTCTGTGCAGCAACTGATGGAAAAAGGGGGTCTTTTTGGTGCTGTTGTTATTGATTGCAAGAATGACATAAACATATATACATTTTTGAATCATTCTTGAGTCTTGTCTTGCCTCTCTACAACCTTTAAAATATCTGGCTGTAATTTAGTGACTGCATATGCTGATTCCATCTTTATTTTACCTGATAATGAGCTAATTAGTTAAACTTGATGTTAATCAATATACAGTATAATTAAAGAAACTAAGACTAGTTCCACTTTTTCAGCTGTTTAAAGATTGATATACATTTTTCATTTATATTTTGTGTAAATTAATTTGTTTAAATGTAAAATTGTGACTCACTTTGTGTACACACTTTGTAGTTAACCTCTGATGCATTTTGAATTTAAAAAATCACATTTTATAAAAAGAAATAATAATCCTGAGATTAAATATCTTGATACTATATAATGTACAAACTAAACCACCTGGTTCCTAGAACTGCGGTCCTGAAACTGCAGCCGCCGCTATATCATCCAGTTCGGTAGGTGGCGCTGTCACAAAAAAACTAGGGTCCTATAACTGCGGTCCTATAACTGCGGTCCTATAACTGCGGTCCTATAACTGCGGTCCTGAAACTGCGGTCCTGAAACTGCGGTCCTATAACTGCGGTCCTATAACTGCGGTCCTATAACTGCGGTCCTATAACTGCGGTCCTATAACTGCGGTCCTATAACTGCGGTCCTAGAACTGCGGTCCTAGAACTGCGGTCCTAGAACTGCGGTCCTATAACTGCGGTCCTAGAACTGCGGTCCTATAACTGCGGTCCTAGAACTGCGGTCCTATAACTGCGGTCCTATAACTGCGGTCCTATAACTGCGGTCCTATAACTGCGGTCCTATAACTGCGGTCCTATAACTGCGGTCCTAGAACTGCGGTCCTAGAACTGCGGTCCTAGAACTGCGGTCCTATAACTGCGGTCCTAGAACTGCGGTCCTATAACTGCGGTCCTAGAACTGCGGTCCTATAACTGCGGTCCTATAACTGCGGTCCTATAACTGCGGTCCTATAACTGCGGTCCTAGAACTGCGGTCCTATAACTGCGGTCCTGAAACTGCGGTCCTATAACTGCGGTCCTGAAACTGCGGTCCTATAACTGCGGTCCTATAACTGCGGTCCTGAAACTGCGGTCCTATAACTGCGGTCCTGAAACTGCGGTCCTATAACTGCGGTCCTATAACTGCGGTCCTATAACTGCGGTCCTATAACTGCGGTCCTATAACTGCGGTCCTAGAACTGCGGTCCTATAACTGCGGTCCTATAACTGCGGTCCTAGAACTGCGGTCCTATAACTGCGGTCCTAGAACTGCGGTCCTAGAACTGCGGTCCTATAACTGCGGTCCTATAACTGCGGTCCTATAACTGCGGTCCTATAACTGCGGTCCTATAACTGCGGTCCTAGAACTGCGGTTCTATAACTGCGGTCCTATAACTGCGGTCCTATAACTGCGGTCCTAGAACTGCGGTCCTAGAACTGCGGTCCTATAACTGCGGTCCTATAACTGCGGTCCTATAACTGCGGTCCTATAACTGCGGTCCTATAACTGCGGTCCTATAACTGCGGTCCTAGAACTGCGGTCCTATAACTGCGGTCCTAGAACTGCGGTCCTAGAACTGCGGTCCTAGAACTGCGGTCCTAGAACTGCGGTCCTAGAACTGCGGTCCTATAACTGCGGTCCTATAACTGCGGTCCTATAACTGCGGTCCTAGAACTGCGGTCCTAGAACTGCGGTCCTAGAACTGCGGTCCTATAACTGCGGTCCTGAAACTGCGGTCCTATAACTGCGGTCCTGAAACTGCGGTCCTATAACTGCGGTCCTATAACTGCGGTCCTGAAACTGCGGTCCTATAACTGCGGTCCTGAAACTGCGGTCCTATAACTGCGGTCCTATAACTGCGGTCCTATAACTGCGGTCCTATAACTGCGGTCCTGAAACTGCGGTCCTATAACTGCGGTCCTATAACTGCGGTCCTGAAACTGCGGTCCTGAAACTGCGGTCCTATAACTGCGGTCCTGAAACTGCGGTCCTATAACTGCGGTCCTATAACTGCGGTCCTGAAACTGCGGTCCTATAACTGCGGTCCTATAACTGCGGTCCTGAAACTGCGGTCCTGAAACTGCGGTCCTATAACTGCGGTCCTGAAACTGCGGTCCTATAACTGCGGTCCTATAACTGCGGTCCTATAACTGCGGTCCTGAAACTGCGGTCCTATAACTGCGGTCCTGAAACTGCGGTCCTATAACTGCGGTCCTATAACTGCGGTCCTATAACTGCGGTCCTGAAACTGCGGTCCTATAACTGCGGTCCTATAACTGCGGTCCTGAAACTGCAGCCCCCGGTTGTGCAGGAATATACTACTGATAATATTTGATCAGCTCTTTAAACGCAGAGCTCCGCGGAGAGAGCAGTTCCAGCGGCGAGATCAAACTAGACGACATTTCAGAGATACGGTATTCAGTCATAACACTTATTTTTAATATTTTATCAGCTCAGCAAATACAAAACTTCCACGAATAAAACCCGTTCCTAGCGAGTGTGTAGCGCTGCTGACGTCAGTGACCCGGATGAGTCTGAGCTTCTGTTCTCAGCGGCTGTTATCTGCGAATAATAAACCGCTGGATGGAGCGACTGACCAATCAGAATCAAGCATTCCACAGAGCCGTGTAATCACGCTTTAACACACTGATGTGCATATGTGAGGTCTCGCATGTTTGAGATTGACAGTATTGTGAGTGACAGCAGCAAGTGTGACGACGTGACAAACACCCATGCTAACAGTGGCGCTGGCGGAGGAGCTTTACAGACGACAGCTCTGATTTACTCACGGTCACGATCACGCGAATAAAACACAGACATCAGAGATGAAACCGGAACCGATGACAGTAAACAGCGTGATTTAATCTCCCCGTGTTAAATGTTCAGTGTGTGTGTGTGTGTGTGTGTGTAAGGTAAAAGGACACGTGATCTTGAAGCTCCGCCCCCTGGGCCGGGAGCTCATTTGCATTTAAAGGGACATACACAATAACAGTGTTTTTGCTCACCCTCAAAAAGTGACTCTGATGGTTCAAGTCACTTAAAGCTGTACACAATAAACAAATTTGAAATTGCCTTTGAATTAACATGCTATATAAAAATATCTGTGGGGTATTTTGAGCTAAAACTTCACACACACACTCTGGGGACATCAGACTTATTTTACATCTTGTGAAAAGGGCAAACTACCCCCGCTTTACTGTTAAACATGTTATTCAAATGTTACTCTTTCTCTCTCTCACACACACACACACACACACACACACACACACACACACACACACACACACACACACACACACACACTAAATCATTATGTCAGTAATTCTGCTTTGCGCCAATGGATGAATAAATGAAATAATAAACTAAATTATATATAAATAATAATGAATAAATATTTTATATATGAAGTCTGAAATACACAGAATCCAGTCTGATGAAATCTTTCATAACCTCTGATGCGCTCGAGATAAAGCCTGAAAACAGCAGATGCTTCAACTTCCCACAACTTTCCTTCAGCTCGAAAACAACACACACTCAGAATAAATCTAATAATGCGAAGACAGAAGTGGAATAACGGAACAACATTTCATTAAAACAAAAGGAAATTCCTATGATACTGAAATCCTTTCAATGTTTGTTTGCGCATCATGATCCAGAACGTGCTTATCGGATTTAATCACACGTTCATGAGACTCAAAAAATATTATATCACACTAAATATAATTATGAAACACCAGCTGACGGTTTCTGTTTCCCGAGTCGGACGCTCAGCAGTAAACAGGCCGTGTTCCTCAAGAGGAGATTAATATCTGTTTATGTGTGTTGTTCCCTGCATTACAACTGACAAACCCTAGCAACAAGCACACACACACACACACACACACACACACACACACACACACACACACACACACACACACACACACACACTGTTTACCGTGTCTCTCGGCTTAAGGCCAGCGCACATCCTTCTAAACACAGATTATCTGCTCTAAACTCCTCAATTACATTATTCACTCTCATCGCCGGTTTCATTTCATCTGCTTGTTTTTCCTGCGTGATGTTGACATGTTGTTGAGGAAGTTCCCCCGCGTGTGATTCTGACATCATCATCATCATCATCATCATCACCAGCATCATCATCACCATCATCATCATCATCATCACCAGCATCATCATCATCATCATCATCATCATCACCATCATCATCATCTTCGAGACACGCGTACATGATCGGCTGAGTTCAGAAACCAGAAGAAGAGTTTAACCCTTTACTGTAATCATCCATGCGTCGGTCAGTCTCAGCTGACGCTCATCATGCGTTGCGGTGCATTGTGGGATCCGTGCGGTTATGAGATCCTGTAACCGAGCATATGATTATTATAATTCTAGACAAGAAAAATCACTTCCTCTTCCATGTGTCATGCCGTCTATCAACACATCCTTCATCACGCAAACACACACTCCCTGTGCAGGACACACACTCCCTGTGCAGGACACACACTCCCTGTGCAGGACACACACTCCCTGTGCAGGACACACACTCCCTGTGCAGGACACACACTCCCTGTGCAGGACACACACTCACTGTGCTGGACACACACTCCCTGTGCAGGACACACACTCACTGTGCAGAACACACACTCCCTGTGCAGGACACACACTCACTGTGCAGAACACACACTCCCTGTGCAGGACACACACTCTCTGTGCAGGACACACACTCACTGTGCAGAACACACACTCCCTGTGCAGGACACACACTCTCTGTGCAGGACACACACTCACTGTGCTGGACACACACTCCCTGTGCAGGACACACACTCACTGTGCAGGACACACACTCACTGTGCTGGACACACACTCACTGTGCAGAACACACACTCACTGTGCTGGACACACACTCCCTGTGCTGGACACACACTCACTGTGCTGGACACACACTCTCTGTGCAGGACACACACTCACTGTGCTGGACACACACTCACTGTGCAGGACACACACTCACTGTGCTGGACACACACTCACTGTGCAGGACACACACTCACTGTGCTGGACACACACTCCCTGTGCAGGACACACACTCACTGTGCTGGACACACACTCTCTGTGCAGGACACACACTCACTGTGCAGAACACACACTCACTGTGCTGGACACACACTCACTGTGCTGGACACACACTCACTGTGCTGGACACACACTCCCTGTGCAGGACACACACTCCCTGTGCAGGACACACACTCACTGTGCAGGACACACACTCACTGTGCAGGACACACACTCACTGTGCAGGACACACACTCACTGTGCAGGACACACACTCACTGTGCTGGACACACACTCCCTGTGCAGGACACACACTCACTGTGCAGAACACACACTCCCTGTGCAGGACACACACTCCCTGTGCAGGACACACACTCCCTGTGCAGGACACACACTCCCTGTGCAGGACACACACTCACTGTGCTGGACACACACTCCCTGTGCAGGACACACACTCACTGTGCAGAACACACACTCACTGTGCAGGACACACACTCACTGTGCAGAACACACACTCACTGTGCTGGACACACACTCACTGTGCTGGACACACACTCCCTGTGCAGGACACACACTCACTGTGCAGGACACACACTCCCTGTGCAGGACACACACTCACTGTGCAGAACACACACTCACTGTGCAGGACACACACTCCCTGTGCAGGACACACACTCACTGTCCTGGACACACACTCCCTGTGCAGGACACACACTCCCTGTGCAGGACACACACTCCCTGTGCAGAACACACACTCACTGTGCGGGACACACACTCCCTGTGCAGGACACACACTCCCTGTGCAGGACACACACTCCCTGTGCTGGACACACACTCCCTGTGCAGGACACACACTCCCTGTGCAGGACACACACTCACTGTGCAGGACACACACTCACTGTGCTGGACACACACTCCCTGTGCGGGACACACACTCCCTGTGCAGGACACACACTCCCTGTGGAGAACACACACTCACTGTGCAGGACACACACTCACTGTGCAGGACACACACTCACTGTGCAGGACACACACTCCCTGTGGAGAACACACACTCACTGTGCAGGACACACACTCACTGTGCAGGACACACACTCCCTGTGCGGGACACACACTCCCTGTGCAGGACACACACTCCCTGTGCAGGACACACACTCACTGTGCAGGACACACACTCACTGTGCAGAACACACACTCACTGTGCAGGACACACACTCACTGTGCAGGACACACACTCCCTGTGCAGGACACACACTCACTGTGCTGGACACACACTCACTGTGCTGGACACACACTCCCTGTGCAGGACACACACTCCCTGTGCAGAACACACACTCACTGTGCGGGACACACACTCCCTGTGCAGGACACACACTCCCTGTGCAGGACACACACTCCCTGTGCTGGACACACACTCCCTGTGCAGGACACACACTCACTGTGCGGGACACACACTCCCTGTGCAGGACACACACTCACTGTGCAGGACACACACTCACTGTGCTGGACACACACTCCCTGTGCGGGACACACACTCCCTGTGCAGGACACACACTCCCTGTGGAGAACACACACTCACTGTGCAGGACACACACTCACTGTGCAGGACACACACTCACTGTGCAGGACACACACTCCCTGTGGAGAACACACACTCACTGTGCAGGACACACACTCACTGTGCAGGACACACACTCCCTGTGCGGGACACACACTCCCTGTGCAGGACACACACTCCCTGTGCAGGACACACACTCCCTGTGCAGAACACACACTCACTGTGCGGGACACACACTCCCTGTGCAGGACACACACTCCCTGTGCAGGACACACACTCCCTGTGCTGGACACACACTCCCTGTGCAGGACACACACTCACTGTGCAGGACACACACTCCCTGTGCAGGACACACACTCACTGTGCAGGACACACACTCACTGTGCAGGACACACACTCACTGTGCAGGACACACACTCCCTGTGGAGAACACACACTCACTGTGCAGGACACACACTCACTGTGCAGGACACACACTCCCTGTGCAGGACACACACTCCCTGTGGAGAACACACACTCACTGTGCAGGACACACACTCACTGTGCAGGACACACACTCCCTGTGGAGAACACACACTCACTGTGCAGGACACACACTCACTGTGCAAGACACACACTCACTGTGCGGGACACACACTCCCTGTGCAGGACACACACTCTCTGTGCAGAACACACACTCACTGTGCAGGACACACACTCACTGTGCAGGACACACACTCACTGTGCAGGACACACACTCACTGTGCAGGACACACACTCACTGTGCAGGACACACACTCACTGTGCAGGAAACACACTCACTGTGCAGGACACACACTCCCTGTGCAGAACACACACTCACTGTGCAGGACACACACTCACTGTGCTGGACACACACTCACTGTGCGGGACACACACTCACTGTGCGGGACACACACTCAATGTGCGGGACACACACTCACTGTGCGGGACACACACTCACTGTGCGGGACACACACTCACTGTGCAGGACACACACTCACTGTGCAGGACACACACTCACTGTGCAGGACACACACTCCCTGTGCAGGACACACACTCACTGTGCTGGACACACACTCACTGTGCTGGACACACACTCACTGTGCTGGACACACACTCACTGTGCTGGACACACACTCACTGTGCAGAACACACACTCACTGTGCAGGACACACACTCACTGTGCTGGACACACACTCACTGTGCAGGACACACACTCACTGTGCTGGACACACACTCACTGTGCAGGACACACACTCACTGTGCTGGACACACACTCACTGTGCAGGACACACACTCACTGTGCAGGACACACACTCACTGTGCAGGACACACACTCACTGTGCTGGACACACACTCACTGTGCTGGACACACACTCACTGTGCAGGACACACACTCACTGTGCAGGACACACACTCACTGTGCAGGACACACACTCAATGTGCGGGACACACACTCACTGTGCTGGACACACACTCACTGTGCAGGACACACACTCACTGTGCAGGACACACACTCACTGTGCAGGACACACACTCACTGTGCTGGACACACACTCACTGTGCAGGACACACACTCACTGTGCAGGACACACACTCACTGTGCTGGACACACACTCACTGTGCAGGACACACACTCACTGTGCTGGACACACACTCACTGTGCTGGACACACACTCACTGTGCAGGACACACACTCACTGTGCAGGACACACACTCAATGTGCAGGACACACACTCCCTGTGCAGGACACACACTCACTGTGCTGGACACACACTCACTGTGCTGGACACACACTCACTGTGCTGGACACACACTCACTGTGCTGGACACACACTCACTGTGCAGGACACACACTCACTGTGCAGGACACACACTCCCTGTGCTGGACACACACTCACTGTGCTGGACACACACTCACTGTGCTGGACACACACTCACTGTGCAGGACACACACTCACTGTGCTGGACACACACTCACTGTGCTGGACACACACTCACTGTGCAGGACACACACTCACTGTGCAGGACACACACTCACTGTGCAGGACACACACTCACTGTGCTGGACACACACTCACTGTGCAGGACACACACTCCCTATGCGGGACACACACTCACTGTGCGGGACACACACTCACTGTGCGGGACACACACTCCCTGTGCGAGACACACACTCACTGTGCGGGACACACACTCACTGTGCAGGACACACACTCCCTGTGCAGGACACACACTCACTGTGCAGGACACACACTCACTGTGCTGGACACACACTCACTGTGCAGGACACACACTCCCTGTGCGGGACACACACTCACTGTGCAGGACACACACTCCCTGTGCAGGACACACACTCACTGTGCGGGACACACACTCACTGTGCGGGACACACACTCCCTGTGCTGGACACACACTCACTGTGCAGGACACACACTCCCTGTGCAGGACACACACTCACTGTGCAGGACACACACTCCCTGTGCAGGACACACACTCACTGTGCAGGACACACACTCACTGTGCAGGACACACACTCCCTGTGCAGGACACACACTCACTGTGCAGGACACACACTCACTGTGCAGGACACACACTCACTGTGCAGGACACACACTCACTGTGCAGGACACACACTCCCTGTGCTGGACACACACTCCCTGTGCAGAACACACACTCACTGTGCTGGACACACACTCACTGTGCTGGACACACACTCACTGTGCAGGACACACACTCCCTGTGCTGGACACACACTCACTGTGCTGGACACACACTCACTGTGCGGGACACACACTCACTGTGCGGGACACACACTCCCTGTGCGGGACACACACTCACTGTGCGGGACACACACTCACTGTGCGGGACACACACTCCCTGTGCTGGACACACACTCACTGTGCGGCACACACACTCACTGTGCGGGACACACACTCCCTGTGCTGGACACACACTCACTGTGCTGGACACACACTCACTGTGCGGGACACACACTCACTGTGCGGAACACACACTCACTGTGCTGGACACACACTCACTGTGCTGGACACACACTCACTGTGCTGGACACACACTCACTGTGCTGGACACACACTCACTGTGCTGGACACACACTCACTGTGCGGGACACACACTCACTGTGCTGGACACACACTCACTGTGCTGGACACACACTCACTGTGCTGGACACACACTCACTGTGCGGGACAGACACTCCCTGTGCGGGACACACACTCACTGTGCGGGACACACACTCACTGTGCGGGACACACACTCCCTGTGCTGGACACACACTCACTGTGCGGCACACACACTCACTGTGCGGGACACACACTCCCTGTGCTGGACACACACTCACTGTGCTGGACACACACTCACTGTGCGGGACACACACTCACTGTGCGGAACACACACTCACTGTGCTGGACACACACTCACTGTGCTGGACACACACTCACTGTGCTGGACACACACTCACTGTGCTGGACACACACTCACTGTGCTGGACACACACTCACTGTGCGGGACACACACTCACTGTGCTGGACACACACTCACTGTGCTGGACACACACTCACTGTGCTGGACACACACTCACTGTGCTGGACACACACTCCCGCCGTCTTGCTTTCAAGTGTCATAACACTTTACAATAAAGTTCATGAGTTAATGTTATTTATTAATCTTTGTTCATGTTAGTTCACAGCG
This sequence comes from Phoxinus phoxinus, assembly GCF_949152265.1. NCBI lineage: Eukaryota > Metazoa > Chordata > Actinopteri > Cypriniformes > Leuciscidae > Phoxinus > Phoxinus phoxinus. The sequence goes on from NC_136894.1 coordinate 499,273, forward strand.
CATTAATGTTCACAAATACAAACTTTGATTTTAATAATATATTAGTAAATGTTGAAAGTAATATTAACTATGATTAATAAATGCTGTAGAAGTGTTGTTCACTCTCAGTTCATGTTAACTAATGATGACTAATGAACCTTACTGTAAAGTGTTAATATCTCAAGGTCTTAAATAATCATATATTTACTTGATGAAATTGACAGGATGTGAGGTCATATATTCTGACATATTCATGAAAATGAAGTGAGTTTGTGTTTAAAACAAGAACTGATATCTGTGTGTGGAGTCAGAGAAATTGTTCTTGTTTTAAACACAAACTCGCTTCATTTGATGGTTTTATCTTCACTCGTGTTGTTTCTCCAGTAGATGTGTGTGAGATGTGTGTGAGATGTGTGTGAGATGTGTGTGAGATGTGTGTGTGAGATGTGTGTGAGATGTGTGTGAGATGTGTGTGAGATGTGTGTGAGTGTGTGTGAGATGTGTGTGAGATGTGTGTGAGATGTGTGTGAGATGTGTGTGAGATGTGTGTGAGATGTGTGTGAGTGTGTGTGAGATGTGTGTGAGATGTGTGTGAGATGTGTGTGAGATGTGTGTGAGTGTGTGTGAGATGTGTGTGAGTGTGTGTGAGATGTGTGTGAGATGTGTGTGAGATGTGTGTGAGATGTGTGTGAGATGTGTGTGAGATGTGTGTGAGATGTGTGTGAGTGTGTGTGAGATGTGTGTGAGAT
>NC_136894.1:505000-515000 GCF_949152265.1 Phoxinus phoxinus
TTATCATTACTAAAACTAAAACCATGAAGAAGAAAAAATCATTTTCGGTACTTGAAATAAAAGATGTTAAATGAAACAAAATTACTAAAAACTTACTTTTTTAAAATAAAAGCTTTAGACATATTTGGATTTTTTTTTAACTAAAAATGAAAAATTCTAATCAAAAACTAATTCAAAGTATTAATGAAAACTAAAAATATATAAACATGACAAACACAACTAAATTAATAAAACTACCTCAAATTAAAAAGTAAAATATAAATGTAAAAAGATATTAATAAAAACTAGAATACATGATAGTAAAATAACACTGGTACTTATAATGTATATTTATTACACTCTAAAAAATGCTGGGCTGGTGTAACCCAATGTTGGGTCAAATATGGACAAACCCAAACGTTGGATCAAAAATGCAATTTAAAAATGTAACCCAATGGCTGGGTTTGTCCATATTTGACCCAACATTGACCCAACATTTTTTAGAGTGTTTCTCAAATAATTAAAATATGTATTATCCATTGAATAGCATGAACATATCATAAACAGATACATATTTTAATTTATTTCAGAAAGTAAATACATAAATGAAATAAGTGAATAAATGTGTATTTATATAGTATATTTACACAAATATGCGAAGTTAAATGTAAAAACTGAAAGAAAACTCCCAACAGAAGCACGTTTCCCTCCGTCTCCATACTCTCTCTTTCTTCCCGATCCCCATCCCTCCCTCCTTCCTTCCCTCCCTCCCGTTCCTCTCCTTCATTACTTTGACCTAATTCTCTTTATTTAATCTCCTCTCCCTCCCGTTCCGACAATAATCAACCACTAATTGCCTCAATCCCGGCAGTCTTTAAGTCTTTCTGTCTCGAGCAGAAAACAAACCCAGCCTGATGCAATCCATCCTCACAGCATATTCATATTCATCCATCATCTGATTGTCAAAAACAAAGCTATAGGCAAATATTGACTCAACAGGAAGAGGAGGAGGACGAAAGCGTTTCACAACGATATGACAAACTTCCCGTTCACAAGGCCAGTAATAGAAAGCTAGAAATACTTCCTGATTTTTCTTTTTTTATCTTGCCTTTTAATCCGATTTCATCTGCCGTCTCCAACCTCTGCGAACAACAAGTTTGTTTTTCAAGATCAGCGTTTTTAGGCCTGCGGTTGCTCTCCAGCACTGCAAGAAAGATGAGGATGAATGTAAGATGATTACGTGTAATAACTACTGATCGTCAAGTTTGGAGGATTATAGAGCGGCATTATTGCATGCCATCTGCTAGTGTGCTCATCTGCGTAATTCAACGAGTGTGTAAATATAACGCTTGTAAACAGAAAAACTGAAGAGTCAAACTTTGATTTGAGAAGAGAACCTTTAAACGATCATCAGTTCTCGACACGTTGAGACCCTTAAACGCGGTGATGTGTTCATTGGCTCGGCTCAGTGTGACTGTAATCTGATTGGCTTACGCAGATGTTGCCTGGCTCTTCAGCTCATTAGTGTGTGAGCAGGGCATTATGGCAGAAGTGTGTGTCTGAAGTCTCATAACTCTCCATCTGTCACTCCAGCACACTTTCTAGAGCTCCTCTCACCTGTGGAATACAGAGGAACACGCTTCACTTCTTCTGAAGGGTTCTTTACACTTTACTGTACAATAAAGGACACAATAAATCAAACAAATGGACAATTGATAAATAAATATTTAAATAAGTAAATGCATATGCATATGTAAATACATTACATGACAATATACATGACTTATAACTAATACACACACACACACACACACACACACACACACACGTGTGTGTGTGTGTGTGTGTGTATTATAAGTTATATATATATATATATATATATATATATATATATATATATATATAAACTTAACAAAATATTATAATTTAGATAAATATTTATCAATATTTAAATAAGTAAATGCATATGTAAATAAAAAATATAATACATATAAAAATGTATATCATTTATAACATTTATATATATATATATATATATAGGTTATACATATATATATATATAATTTATAAACTTAAAAAATATAATTTAGATAAATATTTATAAATAATTAAATAATTAAATATGAATATTATTATAATTAAATATTAATATAAAATATTTAAATAAATATATTTAGCTAAATTAAAAAATAACAATGTTTTTTTTCCTCCGTGAGGACGTTACTGTTGTTTCGACAGACCACATTTTAATAGAAATGAAGGTCCCACTTTATATTAAGTGGTATTAAGTACTTATGTACTTACATTGAAATTAATAATTTGATACAATGGACTTATAGTGTACATACATGTTTTTACATTGTACTTATATTTTTAAAATACCTGCATGTAATTACACTGTTGACCGTTCCCTTACACCTTAACCCATACCAGCACACCTGTCCCTAACCTGACCCGTCTCACACCGCAATAGCAGCAAAAGTGTTTACAATAAAACATGAACACAATAAGTACATTGTACTTATTTTTCAATGTAAGTACATAGTACTTAAAGCCACTTAAAGGGATAGTTCACTTTAAAATTAAAATTCTGTCATCATTTACTCACCCTCAAGTTGTTTCAAACCTGTATTAATTTATTTCTTCTGCTGAACACAAAGAAAGATATTTTGAAGAATGTCAGTAACCAAACAGTAGTCTGTACCCATTGACTTCCACAGTAGGAAAAAAAAATACTATGGAAGTCAATGGGTACAGACTACTGTTTGGTTACCGACATTCTTCAAAATATCTTTCTTTGTGTTCAGCAGAAGAAATAAATTAATACAGGTTTGAAACAACTTGAGGGTGAGTAAATGATGACAGAATTTTAATTTTAAAGTGAACTATCCCTTTAATATAAAGTGGGACCGCAAATGAAAGTTCGATGTGTTTGTGAAATTGAATTTAATATATTCAGGCTGTGATCAAAAGTGGTTAATTATGTCCTCAGCGCTGATCGCTCACATTAGCAGAAACTGTCTGAATCGAGAAGCTCTTCTTGAGTCTCGTAGATTAGCCGGATTAAATGTCTGGAACTCAAACTCTATTGTTGTTCTTCTCTCTGACTCAGTGAATCAGCAGGTCTGAACGCTTGCGGCTCCGGAGCGGTCTGCAGGTGTGTGTCCTGGGTTTAGTCTGCGTGTTCTGGTGGTTTAGAGATTTCAGAAACACACTGATTCACTGATTCACCCACTCCTTTATTCTCAGATAGAGAGAGAGAGAGAGAGAGAGAGAGAGAGAGAGAGAGAGAGAGAGAGAGAGAGAGAGAGAGAGAGAGAGAGAGATAGAGATAGAGATAGAGATAGAGATAGAGAGAGAGAGAGAGAGAGAGAGAGAGAGAGAGAATATGTCTTATCTGTCATGATAACTCTCCTGACTAATAACTTGATAAACACACTGAAAGTGCTGAGCGGATTGACTGACAGTGTGATTTATTATGATTGTGTGGGAGTGATGAACTATTATAGCACAGGTGACTGAGTCAGTGTCAGACGGCATGACCAGGGCTTTCCACTGTTACTTAAACTGATGATGATGACATCACTTCCTGTCAGGTAAGAGGTATGGTCAGGTGTGTTGTTGTTGAGTACGTGTGTTTTTAAATCATACATTAAGTATGGTGTATCTTTATCAGATTTGAAGATATTTGATCTGACACAAACACTTCTAACAGGAAACGTCCTAAATATAGAACAGCGAGCCGGAAGAACTCAAAAAGCAGTGTGAGCAAAAATAGATCTGAGAAAGATTTTAATAAATTATAGATTCATATTTGAATATTTATATATTATACTTTTAGTGTATAACATTTTTAGTATCTAAGTATCATTGATATACTATTATAGTTTTTATTATTTTTTTTATTGGTTATTTGTTATTTTAGGGTTATTTGTTATAATAACCCTGATACTGTGTTGTGTTTATTAGAGTATTCGGCTGTTACTGTATCAAACTCTACTGAAATCCATTGTGAGTGAAGTCTATTTGAAACTAAAGTCTATTTGAACCCAAAATCTATTTGAAAGTAAAGTCTATTTTTGTGTCAAAATGAATAGTAGAGATTTCCAAATGCTGTGTTACGGCGCTCATTTATCAGTGTCCGGTGAATTTGTATGTGTGAAACGCAGTTATTTTAACAGGAATCCACACGATCAGGAATTACGAGTGGAGGTGAAAGAATTATCCAGCTGGTTCATGCATATGTCATATATTATATATCATTTGTGACCCTGGATCACATAACCAGTACCATGTCGCAGGGGTATATTTGTTGCAATTTGTCAAGTCAAGTTTAAAGTCAAAAGTCTCGTCAAATCTTGTCAAGTCAATTCAAGTCAAAAGTCAAATCTCGTCAAGTCAAGTCAAGTCTCGTCAAGTCTCGTCAAGTCTCGTCAAGTCTCGTCAAGTCTCGTCAAGTCTCGTCAAGTCTCGTCAAGTCAATTCTCAAGTCAAGTCAAGTCTCGTCAAGTCAATTCTCAAGTCAAGTCTCGTCAAGTCAAGTCAAGTCAAGTCAAGTCAAGTCAAGTCAAGTCAAGTCAAGTCAAGTCAAGTCAAGTCAAGTCTCGTCAAGTCAAGTCAAGTCAAGTCAAGTCAAGTCAAGTCAAGTCAAGTCTCGTCAAGTCAAGTCTCGTCAAGTCTCGTCAAGTCAATTCTCAAGTCAAGTCAAGTCTCGTCAAGTCAATTCTCAAGTCAAGTCTCGTCAAGTCAAGTCAAGTCTCGTCAAGTCAAGTCAAGTCAAGTCAAGTCAAGTCAAGTCAAGTCAAGTCAAGTCAAGTCAAGTCAAGTCAAGTCAAGTCTCGTCAAGTCAAGTCAAGTCAAGTCAAGTCAAGTCAAGTCTCGTCAAGTCAAGTCAAGTCAAGTCAAGTCTCGTCTCGTCAAGTCAAGTCAAGTCAAGTCAAGTCAAGTCAAGTCAAGTCAAGTCAAGTCTCGTCAAGTCTCGTCAAGTCAAGTCAAGTCAAGTCAAGTCAAGTCAAGTCAAGTCAAGTCAAGTCTCGTCAAGTCAAGTCAAGTCAAGTCAAGTCAAGTCTCGTCAAGTCTCGTCAAGTCAATTCTCAAGTCAAGTCAAGTCTCGTCAAGTCAATTCTCTCGTCAAGTCAATTCTCTCGTCAAGTCAAGTCAAGTCTCGTCAAGTCAAGTCTCGTCAAGTCAAGTCTCGTCAAGTCAAGTCAAGTCAAGTCAAGTCTCGTCAAGTCAAGTCAAGTCAAGTCAAGTCAAGTCAAGTCAAGTCTCGTCAAGTCAAGTCAAGTCAAGTCTCGTCAAGTCTCGTCAAGTCTCGTCAAGTCAAGTCAAGTCTCGTCAAGTCTCGTCAAGTCTCGTCAAGTCAAGTCAAGTCTCGTCAAGTCTTATTTATAGAGCACAAGTTTAACACAACCGTAGTTGATCCAAAGTGCTTTAAAATACAATAAAACAAATCAATAAAAATAAAATAAAGAGAAAAGGAGTAGAGAAAAAAAACTGTCCATTTGAATGGTGTGATTGAAGCTACAGCTACTCTGTCAGGTTTACAGTCATAAAAATGTGTACATGCACAGTTTAATGGATTTGATTCCATTATAAAGCGTCCCACTGCACACACACAACCCGAGAGAAGACGGGAACACATGCAATGAGCAACAAGCTCAGATCAAATCCAGACCATATGTGACCCTGGATCATAAAACCAGTCACGAGTCGCACGGGTATATTTGTGGCAATATCCAACAATACATTGTAAGGGTCAAAATTATCGAGTTTTATTTTATGCCCAAAAATTAATCTATCTATCTATCTATCTATCTATCTATCTATCTATCTATCTATCTATCTATCTATCTATCTATCTATCTATCTATCTATCTATCTATCTATCTATCTATCTATCTATCTATCTATCTAATCTAGTGTGTGTGGCACATTACTTATTTCCCAGGTTTCTCCCAGAGGATGAAGGCCACAGTTGGCAATCTCAGAAACATCAGCTGAGAGAAACGGTCCAGAGCGACACACACGAGGGAACGAATGCTATATATTCCTGTCAACACTGAGCAATGCACATACAGGAATCTGCTCTGTTATTGACCTTTTGAAGAACATCATTATGTTTTGCAGTGTAATCTTGCCATTTTCCCATAAGAACAGTCTAGTTGGGAATAATAGTCTATAAACATATGGCAGCGCTCACGCAAGGATGAATATTACTACCATGGCTGTGTATGTGAAGTATGAGCATCTTGAGCAATAATGTTTGAGTCCCAGACGAGTAATGTACGAGCGAGCGCAGGTTGACACGCGAAGCATTGATCCGGCGTACGTTACTCAGTTCGGGACTCTCCAGAACTGCTCTCAACCCCAGTGATGTTTTGGAAAGGAACATGTTGATGATGAAATGTGTTCAGACCTCACCCCCTCAGGCCTTCAGGATCTCACCACACTGCAGTGATATAACCAATTCCCACTCGTCTCACGCCGTGGGATTCCCCTGAATCACTATTCCTGGTTTCTTTTCACCCTTAGCTTCCATATGATTTCCAGCCTCTACATCGGTTACAGCTTGTCTTAATCTGTGCCTTCAGCAGATGTTCTACTGTTTGCACTGTTTGCAGTTTTGCAGTCACGACAGTTTCTGCAGGTCTTATGAAGGCACATTAAAGACCAAGCAAATCAAATGTAACAGAATATTCTCTAAATGTCTAGAGAGAAACACGATGAGTTGGATTAGCAAAACTTGAGTTTGAAAATGCAACTTCAGACAGATATCCATTTCTTTTTCATTTCTTTTACAAGGGCAGTTTGAATCACTCCCTCGACTTCTATGGAAATACTTTTACTGCACCGTCTGAACACACTGCAAAAAAATCCGTTTCTGTCTCGTTTCCAGCACAAATATCTAAACATTCTTAAATCAAGATACATTTAATGGACAAGAAGCAGCATGACTAAAGATATTAAGTCTGTTTACTGAAAAACATCTTAAAATTATGTACATTTATGATTAAAACAAGAACAAATATCTGCCAGTGGAGTCAATGTAATTGAGAGTATTTACTCACAGAGGGGAAAACAAGATGATTTTCTGACTCCACACTTAATTTTGTTAAACTTTTCAAGACTTAATTTTACATTTTCATCTCAAGTATATCTTGATTTAAAGATGTTTAGATATTTGTATTGGAAAACAAGGCAAAAATACTGAGGAAGAACATAATTTTTAGAACATAAGTACTTTTTTTTTTTGTAAAAATCAAAAATCAAGGTTATGGTGAGGCACTTACAACCGGGGCCAAATGTTTTGAAGAATTAAATGCGTCATCAATAAGCGTATCGTATGCAACAAATAATGTAGGCCTAATTTAGGCTTGACTTGCACTGAACTCTGAATATTCCTTTAATTGGTATTTTCTGCTTCCGTGTCGTTGCATCTTTACAGATATTACCTTCTTATTAAAAATCCAGCTGGCAAAAGCCAAGAGAATCTAGAGCAGAGGGAAGTCTGTCAGAACCAGCTGATAAACACACACCGGAATCGCTGAGGGGTTGTGTGTGTGTGTGTGCGTGTGTGTGTGTCATTAAGAGTCATGAATGGAGCAGTGACAGGAATCACAGCACAAGCATGTAAAGTGCACAGGAACACACGATCTCACACACACCGCTGACAAACATCACACACACCGCTGACAAACATCACCTGCCTTGTCATTACATTTTATCATTCTTTCTTTCATCCTTTTCTTCCTCGCTGTGCTGTGTTTTGCGCCGAGACGAGTGTCTGTCAGCATGGCCTGTGTTGACGGAGGTAAACCTGAATTACTGCCGGGAACTCTCACAAAAATGCATGTCAACAAAGAGAAGCGATGCACAGAAAAGCCTGGGTGTGAGTTCAAACGGCAACATAATGAAGTACAAATCAGTGCTTTTGTGCAGGTAAAAGTAAGAGGATCATCTTCACAATCACATCTGGTGTCATTACCTTTCAAAGCTGGAGACAAAAGCTCTTGCATGACATAAATAAGGCTTTAAACATCCATGCTGGACTAAGTTGGTTTTGTTTAGTCATTAAAATCACTACACAATGTGCTAAAGGTCACGAAAGCATTCCTGTGTCACTGAACTGATGTCTGCACCGCATGATCTGGCATTATAACACAGATCATGGCTTTACATTCATTTCATTAATTACACCATTCTGAAAATGCACTACTTTAGTAACCATCCATGATTAATCTATTCCACAAGCATTATACAAATAAAGTTATTGTTCTTATTGTTAACTAAAACTAAAGATCAAAGATTTTATATATATATATATACATTCTTAAGTTGAAATAAAAAACAACAACAATACAATACAAATATTAGATGAAAAAGCTAGAAATGAGAAAACATTAGATATGTTGTCTTGGCAACTAACTGAAATAAAACAAAGTTTAAGTAGAAATACTAAAAGTACCACAACTAAAATAAAATCAAATTAAAGGTAAACAGGGATATATAGGCTATATATATATATTTTTACAACACCAACTAAAGTGAACTGTGCGCATTTTTAGCTCCGCCCACTTTGAGTCGACCAATCCAGTGTGAGATCATTTCCTGTCTGAAGAGCTTGTGTGTGTGTGTGTGTGTGTGTGTGTGTGTGTGTGTGTGTGTGAGAGAGAGAGAGAGAGAGAGAGAGAGAGAGAGTTTGATTTCACTTTCACTTTTCAGAGCTGACTCACCCGGCCGTGAAGCACACGGACAAACACACACAAACATACAGCGAAATTAAAAACAACACTTGATCACACACACACAAACATACAGCGAAATTAAAAACAACACTTGATCACACACACACACACACACACACACACACACCAGCATGGCTTTCCATTACCCTGAAGCGCGGAGGGATGAGAGTAAGGTCAGTGGAGAATTACATTCATTCTCTTCCTCCTCCTGACTGACCGAACACATGAGGCATGAGTGTGTGTGTGTGTGTGTGTGTGTGTGTGTCCATATCCATGCGATGATTGCATTAGTGTGTGTCTGTTTCAACTACATGGAAACCGAAAGTGTGTGTCTTCTCTTCACTGCTTTGATTGACAGGTGGAGGATTATCATGGAGTGAAGATCCGGGACCCGTACCACTGGCTGGAGGACCCCGACTGTGAGGAGACTAAGGTGACACACACACAAACACACACACACACACACACACACCTTCCCATCATTAACGGGTCAGTGGAGGTGTGGCAGGGAATGATGGGAAGTGGGAAGAGGGGAGGGAAGAGAGAGAGAGAGAGGGGGGAGGGGGGGGGGGTTGTGTAAGAAGGGGGCGGTTGCATGTTGATTACCTAAACTTACACAACCGGCAATTCTCACCAACATCTGCAACTTAGATAAACCGGGACTAATATTATATGCATAAATTAAGACTTAAGCCCCACTCAGATTGGATGTCTGTAAAAATAACAGCAGTTCAGTGATAAATCTCATAGATAGATAGATAGATAGATAGATAGATAGATAGATAGATAGATAGATAGATAGATAGATAGATATAGATGTGTATGTGTACAGTAGTCAACATTTGAAGTGGATCCAAAAAGTTTGAGTTGTCCTAGAACGGGTAGTTCAAAATTCGTAGTTCGTATAACTTTGATGACCGGTTTTAATCCACTTCAAATGTTGACTACTGTATATATATATATATATATAGTGTGTGTGTGTGTAACCTGCTTGATACACAGATGTGTGTGTGTGTTTTTGTGATGGTTGATCGTGAGTTCGTTGTCTGTCCTGAGCCGTTAAAGAACAGAATAATTCCCTATAGGTCCCGCAAATACTTCAGTTCTCCGTTCATCTGCTCAGGACACACAGCGAGCTCACGGTCAACACATTCCTCTTGACCACATGTAATAATTGATCGTATTTGGACAGTAATAAATAAATATATCATGCATTTTTATGATCCCTTTTATTTTATTAAAATAATCAACATTTAGCATATTCTGCAAGGAGT
>NC_136894.1:522500-530000 GCF_949152265.1 Phoxinus phoxinus
CTTGATGAGACTTGATGAGACTTGACGAGACCAGACGAGACTTGACGAGACTTGACTTGACGAGACTTGACTTGACTTGACTTGACTTGATGAGACTTGATGAGACTTGACGAGACCAGAGGAGACTTGACGAGACTTGACTTGACGAGACTTGACTTGACTTGACTTGACTTGACGAGACCAGACGAGACTTGACTTGACTTGACTTGACCAGACTTGACCAGATGAGACTTGACTTGACTTGACCAGACTTGACCAGACGAGACTTGACTTGACTTGACTTGACGAGACTTGACTTGACGAGACTTGACTTGATGAGACTAGACTTGAGACTTGACTTGACTTGACTTGACTTGACGAGACTTGACTTGACTTGACTTGACTTGACGAGACCAGACGAGACTTGACTTGACTTGACTTGACCAGACTTGACCAGACGAGACTTGACTTGACCAGACGAGACTTGACTTGACTTGACGAGACTTGACTTGACTTGACTTGATGAGACTTGATGAGACTTGACGAGACCAGACGAGACTTGACGAGACTTGACTTGACGAGACTTGACTTGACTTGACTTGATGAGACTTGACGAGACTTGACGAGACCAGAGGAGACTTGACGAGACTTGACTTGACAAGACTTGACTTGACTTGACTTGACTTGACTTGACGAGACCTGACTTGACTTGACTTGACTTGACTTGACTTGACTTGACTTGACTTGACTTGACTTGACGAGACCAGACGAGACTTGACTTGACATGACTTGACGAGACTTGACTTGACTTGACTTGACTTGACTTGACGAGACCAGACGAGACTTGACAAGACTTGACTTGACGAGACTTGACTTGACTTGACTTGACGAGACTTGACTTGATGAGACTTGATGAGACTTGACAAGACTTGACTTGACGAGACTTGACTTGACTTGACTTGACGAGACTTGACTTGATGAGACTTGACGAGACTTGACTTGATGAGACTTGATGAGACTTGACGAGACTTGACGAGACTTGACGAGACTTGACTTGACGAGACTTGACTTGACTTGACGAGACTTGATGAGACTTGATGAGACTTGACGAGACTTGACTTGACTTGACGAGACTTGACTTGACGAGACTTGACTTGACTTGACGAGACTTGATGAGACTTGACTTGACTTGACGAGACTTGACTTGATGAGACTTGACGAGACTTGATGAGACTTGACTTGACGAGACTTGACTTGACTTGATGAGACTTGACGAGACTTGACTTGATGAGACTTGATGAGACTTGACGAGACTTGACGAGACTTGACTTGACGAGACTTGACTTGACTTGACGAGACTTGATGAGACTTGACGAGACCAGACGAGACTTGACGAGACCAGACGAGACTTGACGAGACTTGACTTGACGAGACTTGACGAGACTTGACGAGACTTGACGAGACTTGATGAGACTTGACGAGACTTGACTTGACTTGACGAGACTTGACTTGATGAGACTTGACGAGACGAGACTTGACTTAAATGATCAAATCTGGATTTGATCTGAGCTTGTTGCTCATTGCATGTGTTCTCTCGGGTTGTGTGTGTGCAGTGGGTCGCCTGTCCGAGGAATGTGAGTATTTTGCGTACGGTCTGAGCAGCGCCGGCTCGGATTGGGTGACGATCCGGTTCCTGAGGGTCGATGACCGGGTCGATCTGACTGATGTTCTGGAGAGAGTGAAGTTCAGTTGCCTGGCCTGGACACACGACGCCAAGGGAATCTTCTACAACTGCTACCCTCGACAGGACGGCAAAGCTGACGGTACGAAACTACGATTAGGCAATATACACAACCAGCTTAAAGGGATAGTTCAGTCCTGATGCTGTGTGTCTCTGCCTCCTTCCCTTCACCTTTGTACAGATAACAACTTATCAAAATGATTCCAGTTCACATTGATATGCGGAAGCAACAAAAAATTCTGTGTTATGAATTTTTAAGGCCATCATCTTTCATTTTTATGAATTTGTAAAGAAAGACTACACACCTGCACACATATATATTCAAACACACATACTTATAGACTAAACCCGTAATATGCATGTGCACGCCGTCAGCATTTTCACAGATTCACATTTTTTAAGTTTGCGCAGAGATAATAACTTTTGGTCCCAAATGTTAATCAATTTTACTGGTAGTCACTGTATGAAGAATATTTGGGTGTAATATGTCACAGTTCACTTTATTTTGCTCTCCTCACTTACAGAAATAAACTATAGTATCCTGCACACACTAGTAAAAATATATATCTGGTGTCTGAATAATTTTGGGTTTGACAACACTGCAAAAATATGACTGTCTTCCTTTGTGTTTCTGTCTTGTTTTCCAGCACAAATATCTAAACATTCTAAAAATCAAGATACATTTACTGGATAAATGACTGAAGATATTAAGTCTTGTTTTCTGAAACAAGATCATGAAAATTAAGTGAGTTTGTGGTTAAAACAAGATCAAATATCTGTCAGTGGAGTCAGAAAAAAATTTAAAAAAAATTCTTGTTTTAAGCAAAATCTCACATTTTTGTATCAAATTTTATTATCTTGTGTAATTTTGCTTCTATCTTGATTTAAGAATGTTTTGGTATTTGTACTGGAAAACCAGATAGAAACACTCAGGAAGAAAATACTTTTTGTGTTGGTCTGGTTCCAGTGTTGTAGTGTATATGCAACACCCCCCTTTCACAATCCAGACACTTTGTTTTACCATATAGATGTAAAAGCAGCCGTGCACGTTGACTTCCAGTGATTTGCTTGTGTTATGTCCATCCTAGGCACTGAGACCACAACAAACCTAAACCAGAAACTGTACTACCACGTCATCGGCACGAGCCAATCAGAAGACGTCCTGGTGGCAGAATTTCCTGACAACCCCAAATGGCACAGTAACCTTACTGTAAGTGAACCGCTAATTTACACAAAACCCACCCTTCCGGAAGATAACATTGTGCAACTCGCTCTCACGTTTCACGCAACACAGCATTTGAAGAAATTAACTCTAAAATGACCTGTTCTCGTTTCGTGGGGTTTCCTTTTCTCCGGTTGCTGCTGTTTAGGTCTCTGATGATGGCAGGTTTGCAGTGCTGTCCATCACTGAAGGCTGTGAGCCGGTCAACCGTCTGTGGTACTGTGACATGAACAAGCTTCCCAACGGGATCACAGGTCAGATACTGGGGTCACAGGTCAGATACTGGGGTCACAGCTCAGATACTGGGTTCACAGGTCAGAATACTGGGGTCACAGGTCAGAATACTGGGGTCACAGGTCAGAATACTGGGGTCGCAGGTCAGAATACTGGGGTCGCAGGTCAGAATACTGGGGTCACAGGTCAGAATACTGGGGTCACAGGTCAGATACTGGGGTCACAGGTCAGAATTATGGGATCACAGGTCAGATACTGGGGTCACAGGTCAGATACTGGGGTCACAGGTCAGATACTGGGGTCACAGGTCAGAATACTGGGGTCGCAGGTCAGAATACTGGGGTCACATGTCAGAATACTGGGGTCACAGGTCAGAATACTGGGGTCACAGGTCAGAACACTGGGGTCACAGGTCAGAATACTGGGGTCGCTGGTCAGAATACTGGGGTCACGGGTCAGAATACTGGGGTCACAGGTCAGAATACTGGGGTCGCTGGTCAGAATACTGGGGTCACAGGTCAGAATACTGGGGTCGCTGGTCAGAATACTGGGGTCACGGGTCAGAACACTGGGGTCACGGGTCAGAATACTGGGGTCACAGGTAAGATACTGGGGTCACAGGTCAGAATACTGGGGTCACAGGTCAGAATACTGGGGTCACAGGTCAGAATACTGGGGTCACAGGTCAGAATACTGGGGTCACAGGTCAGATACTGGGGTCACAGGTCAGATACTGGGGTCACAGGTCAGAATTATGGGATCACAGGTCAGATACTGGGGTCACAGGTCAGATACTAGGATCACAGGTCAGATACTGGGGTCACAGGTCAGATACTGGGGTCACAGGTCAGAATACTGGGGTCACAGGTCAGAATACTGGGGTCACAGGTCAGAATACTGGGGTCGCAGGTCAGAACACTGGGGTCACAGGTCAGAACACTGGGGTCACGGGTCAGAATACTGGGGTCACAGGTCAGAATACTGGGGTCACAGGTCAGGTACTGGGGTCACAGGTCAGATACTGGGGTCACAGGTCAGAATACTGGGGTCACAGGTCAGGTACTGGGGTCACAGGTCAGAATACTGGGGTCACAGGTCAGATACTGGGGTCACAGGTCAGAATACTGGGGTCACAGGTCAGATACTGGGGTCACAGGTCAGAATACTGGGGTCACAGGTCAGATACTGGGGTCACAGGTCAGAATACTGGGGTCACAGGTCAGAATACTGGGGTCACAGGTCAGAATACTGGGAGCAGAGAAAAGATAATAAAAAAACAACAATATTTCTTAGCTCTTTCCTTGCAATTGAAAAAAAATCTGTCATATATGATACAATGCTTTCCTGCCATGCATGTATGTATATATGTATATGTATATATGTATGTATGTATGTTATGTTATGTACTGTATGTATGCAAGTATGTATGCATGTATGTGTGTACACACACTCACACCAATGTACAGTTTATTATAAGAGATATATTGTGCTGTATGCAGGTTTGCTGCCGTGGGTGAAGTTAGTGGACACGTTTGACGCGCAGTACACGTACATCACCAACGAGGGCACTGTCTTCACTCTCCGCACCAACCTGGAGTCTCCTCGCTACCGCCTCATTACCATAGACCTGCAGACACCAGAGCAGAAGCACTGGGACACACTCATTCCCCAGCACGAGAAGGACGTCCTGGGTAAGAGAACATCTGGAGGAACCCTAGACATATCCAGAACAATAAGAATAAAGGTCGAAGTGGGGATATGGGGTCGATGTTAGACAGTTGTGGAACAAACATTCACAGGGAAGAAGCAGTCGTGGGAAGATTGGATGATACGGGGACGATGTGGAAGTTCTATTGCTTTTATTTCACTTTTGGAGATGCCAGTTTTTACATTGAATATTTATTAAGGTACATTTTTGTTAAGGCACTCTCTATTGTTCATTACAACAAAAGCTATGAAACATTTCCTGTTACTACTCTGAAAAAATAATAATATACAATTCACAATTAATTAAACAGTAAAACATTTTTTTTAATTATTCAGGCCAACAGAAATTATAATGAATACATTTTATAGAATAAAACTAATAAAACACAAAGTGAGATTTTAAAGATACAAAGAATAACAAAGTACAAAGTAAACATTTTGGAAACAGGGTTGGCTCATATTTTCTTGGTATCTAGGATTAGTCAACATATTTTGGTGAAACTGTCACACACACACACACACACACACACACACACACGCACACGCACACGCACACGCACACACGCACACGCACACACACACACACACACACACACACACACACACACACACACACACACACACGCTTCCTCTTCACCTATGCTATCATTAACTCATTTCCAATAAAAACGAAAGAGCCGCAGCCCTACAGTGTGTGTGTGTGTGTGTGTGTATCCGGTGCGCAGGGTTCGTGGAGTGTGTGAACCAGCGCTTCCTGCTGGTGAATTATGTGCATGACGTGAAGGACATCTTACAGCTGTATGAACTGCAGTCGGGGAAACTGATCCGAGACCTGCCGCTAGACGTGGGAACTGTAGTCGGGCTGAGCTGCAAGAAGAAACACGCCGACTTCTTCTACAAGTTCACCTCGTTCACCACACCGGGCAAGTGCTCGGAATAAGCAAAACATTTACAGAATATACAAAGTATGAGGAAAATACTGTAAAAATTAGGGATGCACGATATACAAAGCCACCATATCGGGATCAGACAATCTATGATCTTTTTTATCGTTATCGGCCCAATAAAAAAATTTGGCCAATATATTAAAGCCGATAAATAATGTATTATTTCCTTCAGATGCGCACTACTCAACATGATGGTTTTGAATAGCTTGAAATATTATTAGAATCACTTAAAAAAAAAGAGAAAATGACTGTTAAGTACAACATGTGCAGCACAAGTCTGTCATATAAGCTATACAATTATAGTAATAAGAACATCATAATTGTGTGGTTGGGACATGGATTTTAATGGTGAGACTTTTTAAATCAGGTGCTCAAAAATTCTACAAAAACTTGGATGTAGATTTAGATTTATCGGCCAATGTATCGGTTATCGGCTTTCTTAATAATTATCGATATCTGCCAGGATGTTAATATCTGTGCATCTCTATAGTAAAAACAGAAGCTCACATGGACTTCCGGAGCGAGAAAAGTGTTTTTATGGTCATTATGTAATCGCTCAGGCATAATCTACCACTGCGACCTGAGCCGGGCCGACCCCGAGCCCAGTGTGTTCCGGCAGGTGGAGGTGAGCGGCGTCCAGGCCAGCGACTACCAGACATCTCAGGTCCGTCCCCAATAACATCACTGCATTTACTCTCTCACACACACTACCTGTCCAGAGTCTCTTCTGCTCACCAGTGTAGACCAGTGTAGACCAGTGTAGACCAGTGTAGATCAGTGTAGACCAGTGTAGATCGGTGTAGACCGGTGTAGATCGGTGTAGATCGGTGTAGACCGGTGTAGACCGGTGTAGACCGGTGTAGATCGGTGTAGACCGGTGTAGACCGGTGTAGACCGGTGTAGATCGGTGTAGACCGGTGTAGACCGGTGTAGACCGGTGTAGACCGGTGTAGATCGGTGTAGACCGGTGTAGACCGGTGTAGAACCGGTGTAGACCGGTGTAGACCGGTGTAGATCAGTGTAGATCAGTGTAGACCAGTGTAGATCAGTGTAGATCAGTGTAGACCAGTGTAGACCAGTGTAGATCAGTGTAGACCAGTGTAGACCAGTGTAGACCAGTGTAGATCAGTGTAGACCAGTGTAGACCAGTGTAGACCAGTGTAGATCAGTGTAGACCAGTGTAGATCAGTGTAGACCAGTGTAGATCAGTGTAGACCAGTGTAGACCAGTGTAGACCAGTGTAGATCAGTGTAGATCAGTGTAGACCAGTGTAGACCAGTGTAGATCAGTGTAGACCAGTGTAGACCAGTGCAGACCAGTGCAGACCAGTGCAGACCAGTGTAGATCAGTGTAGACCAGTGTAGACCAGTGCAGACCAGTGCAGACCAGTGTAGATCAGTGTAGACCAGTGTAGACCAGTGTAGACCAGTGTAGACCAGTGCAGACCAGTGTAGATCAGTGCAGACCAGTGTAGACCAGTGTAGACCAGTGTACACCAGTGTAGATCAGTGTAGACCAGTGTAGATCAGTGTAGACCAGTGTAGATCAGTGTAGACCAGTGTAGATCAGTGTAGACCAGTGTAGACCAGTGTAGATCAGTGTAGACCAGTGCAGACCAGTGCAGACCAGTGTAGATCAGTGTAGACCAGTGTAGACCAGTGCAGACCAGT
>NC_136894.1:535000-542500 GCF_949152265.1 Phoxinus phoxinus
ATCATATTCATATTCTAATTAAGAAATTTAAATGTTGTAATATTAAAGACTAATTACAAACTTTTTCCTTGCATCAAGATTTTATTCACTGTAATTATATTGTTTGTATATTTTTAAAAACGAAAAACCCAAATTCTCTAAAATCAAATACCGTTCACCTTTTCTGGTTACATTTTTGAGAAAGTACTACTCTGCAAAAAGTCATTTTCTTCCTCTGTATATTTGTCTTGTTATCAAGATATGATCTAATTATAACCTTTATTACTCGAGAAGAAGAATTACTGAAGATATATCAGATCTGTTAGAAACATCATCTTGTTTTTCTGACTCCACTGACAGATATTAGTTCTTGTTTAAACTACAATCAAGACTTAATATCTCCAGTCATTCTTCTCCAGTAAATCTAGATTTAAGATTATTGAGATATTTGTGCTGGAAAACGAGACAGAAACACTGAGGAGGAAGAACACCATTTTTGCACATATTTTACATGAAATATTTTTAAAATAAAAAACAATTTCCAAATAACTCATCTTACATTTTTTGAGAAATCATATTTCTAAGCCTGTATCTTACACACACTTCAACTCACAGTTCATAAGGGACATTTAAATACAGTAAAGTTCTGATTATCTAGTATGACCTCGTGATAACTCCAGAAGTGGCACAGTTTACCCCGCCGCCCTCTCCCGTGTGCCGCTCTAAAGAGAGGCTTTATCTTCCAGCCGGCACTCTGGGGAACAAGCAGAACTGTTTCGATGACTTCCAGTGTGCGGCCGAGTACCTGATCCGAGAGGGCCTGACCCGAGCTGACCGGATCTCCATCAACGGAGCCTCGAACGGCGGACTTCTGGTGGGTGAGTGTCTGCGGGAGCTCGGAGCAAACACACACACACACACACACACACACGCACACACACACACACACACACACACACACACACACAAGCTTTCATTTCTATCCTTGTGAGGACATTCCATAGGCGTAATGGTTTTTATACTGTACAAACTGTACATTCTATCCCCTTACACTGCCCCTATCCCTAAACCTGCCCATCACAGGAGACATTCTGCATTTTTACATTTTCAAAAATATATAATTTAGTATGTTTATTAACCCATTCCCCTCATGGGGACCGCTGGCTGGTCCCCACAATGGAGGTGATCTCAGGCTTTACTATCCTTGTGGGGACATTCGGTTCCCACAATGCATAATAAACCAAGCCCACACACACACACACACACACACACACACACAAACAAAGACACACACACACACACACGGCGGGCTTCTGGTGGGTGAGTGTCTGCGGGAGCTCGGAGCAAACACACACACACACACACACACACACACACACACACATACACTCACACACACACACGGCGGGCTTCTGGTGGGTGAGTGTCTGCGGGAGCTCGGAGCAAACACACACACACACACACACACACACACACACACACACACACACACACACACACACACACACACACACACACACACACAAACAAAGACACACACACACACATACACACGGCGGGCTTCTGGTGGGTGAGTGTCTGCGGGAGCTCGGAGGAAACACACACACACGCGCACACATACACACGCACACACACACACATACAAACAAAGACACACACACACACACACACGGCGTGCTTCTGGTGGGTGAGTGTCTGCAGGAGCTCAGAGCAAACACACACACACACACACACACGGCGTGCTTCTGGTGGGTGAGTGTCTGCAGGAGCTCGGAGGAAACACACGCGCACACATACACACACACACACACACACACACACATACAAACAAAGACACACACACACACACACGGCGTGCTTCTGGTGGGTGAGTGTCTGCAGGAGCTCGGAGGAAACACACACGCACACACGCGCACACATACACACACACACACACACACACAAACAAAGACAGACACACACACACACACACACGGCGGGCTTCTGGTGGTTAAGTGTCTGCGGGAGCTCGGAGCAAACACACACACACACACACACACACATCTGGCCGTACTCATTACGTTTACTCACTTTACTGGCGAAGTTCATGAAGACAAATCTGCAACAATTCTGAGTAAAAAGATCTGCTGGTTCCACATGCAGGGTTTGTGGGTTACTAGTGTGTTTGTGTGTGTGTGTGTGTGTGTGTGTGTGTGTGTGTGTGTGTGTGAGTGAGTGTGTGAAGAGACAATCAGAACAAGATGAGTGTGTGTGTGTGTGTGTGTGTGTGTGTGTGTGTGTGTGTGTGTGTGTGTGTGTGTGTGTGTGAATGAGTGAGTGAGTGAGTGAGTGTGTGGGGGTGTATATACAATCAGAACAAGATGAGTGTGTGTGTGTGTGTGTGTGTGTGAGAGTAAGTAAGTGAGTGTGTGTGAAGAGACAATCAGAACAAGATGCGTGTGTGTAGGCGTTGCACCGGTTTGAAAACAGTGGCGGTGAATAAATTACTAAGCATTTGAAAAATCCTCTTTACTGTGAACGTGTTAGCTAGGTTAGTGTGTGTGTGCCGATCCAGATGTTTAGTCACAGTGTAGATACGTGGCCTTTAAAAATGTGAGGTGTGTCAAATCGGGCTGTTCTATCTGAGTAATCCACACATGTGAAGCCCACTCATTTAAGCGCAGGTGTGTGAGTCAGTGTGTCTGGTAAACGCGGAGTGTGTTTGGTCATCTCATACAGTGGGAGTGATCTGAGTTTTTAAGGCCAGACAAATCATATGTTGAGGTCAATTTGTAAAGAAAGACACACGCCTGCACACATAAATATTTCAACACTCATATCTATAGACTAAACATGTAATACTCATGTGCTCGCCGGCAGCATTATCACAGATCCGTGTTTTTGAAGTTTGCGCAGAGATTTTTCAAGGCTTGCACCTTCAAAGTTTGTGTTCTCGAGCACCATACACTGCTGTTGTGCGGATGAGCGGCCGGATCGCGTTAAGGGTTTTCTGTAGAGCGGTGTCGTGTTAGCGGCCGCCAAGTTAATCACTAATGATCGTTACAACGGAAGTGAATCAATCAAAACTCACTTCATCTGGACAATAACTTTATTCTAGATCTGCTGTAAAGCCGAAACACTGTCGCTGTAATCTCCTGTTACTGTAATCTCCCGTTACTGTGATCTCCCGTTACTGTAATCTCCTGTTACTGTTATCTCTGTCACTGTAATCTCCTGTTACTGTAATCTCCT
Source organism: Phoxinus phoxinus (assembly GCF_949152265.1). Taxonomy (NCBI): domain Eukaryota; kingdom Metazoa; phylum Chordata; class Actinopteri; order Cypriniformes; family Leuciscidae; genus Phoxinus; species Phoxinus phoxinus. Next base: position 538,211 of record NC_136894.1, read on the forward strand.
GTTACTGTTATCTCTGTTACTGTAATCTCTGTTACTGTAATCTCCCGTTACTGTAATCTCCCGTTACTGTAATCTCCCGTTACTGTAATCTCCCGTTACTGTAATCTCCTGTTACTGTAATCTCTGTCACTGTAATCTCCTGTTACTGTAATCTCCTGTTACTGTAATCTCTGTTACTGTAATCTCCCGTTACTGTAATCTCCCGTTACTGTAATCTCCCGTTACTGTAATCTCCCGTTACTGTAATCTCCCGTTACTGTAATCTCCTGTTACTGTAATCTCCTGTTACTGTTATCTCTGTCACTGTAATCTCCTGTTACTGTAATCTCCTGTTACTGTTATCTCTGTTACTGTAATCTCTGTTACTGTAATCTCCCGTTACTGTAATCTCCCGTTACTGTAATCTCCCGTTACTGTAATCTCCCGTTACTGTAATCTCCCGTTACTGTAATCTCCCGTTACTGTAATCTCCTGTTACTGTTATCTCTGTCACTGTAATCTCCTGTTACTGTAATCTCCTGTTACTGTTATCTCTGTTACTGTAATCTCTGTTACTGTAATCTCCCGTTACTGTAATCTCTGTTACTGTAATCTCTGTTACTGTAATCTCCCGTCACTGTAATCTCCTGTTACTGTAATCTCCCGTTACTGTAATCTCTGTTACTGTAATCTCCCGTTACTGTAATCTCCCGTTACTGTAATCTCCCGTTACTGTAATCTCCCGTTACTGTAATCTCCCGTCACTGTAATCTCCCGTTACTGTAATCTCCCGTTACTGTAATCTCTGTTACTGTAATCTCCCGTTACTGTGATCTCCCGTTACTGTAATCTCCCGTTACTGTAATCTCTGTTACTGTAATCTCTGTTACTGTAATCTCCCGTTACTGTAATCTCCCGTTACTGTAATCTCCTGTTACTGTAATCTCCCGTTACTGTAATCTCCTGTTACTGTAATCTCCCGTCACTGTAATCTCCCGTCACTGTAAGCTCCTGTTACTGTAATCTCTGTTACTGTAATCTCTGTTACTGTAATCTCCCGTTACTGTAATCTCCCGTTACTGTGATCTCCCGTTACTGTAATCTCCCGTTACTGTAATCTCCCGTTACTGTAATCTCTGTTACTGTAATCTCCCGTTACTGTAATCTCTGTTACTGTAATCTCCCGTTACTGTAATCTCCCGTTACTGTAATCTCCCGTTACTGTAATCTCCCGTTACTGTAATCTCCCGTTACTGTAATCTCCCGTCACTGTAATCTCCCGTCACTGTAATCTCCCGTTACTGTAATCTCCCGTTACTGTAATCTCTGTTACTGTAATCTCTGTTACTGTAATCTCCCGTTACTGTAATCTCCCGTTACTGTAATCTCCCGTTACTGTAATCTCCCGTTACTGTAATCTCCGGTTACTGTAATCTCCCGTCACTGTAATCTCCCGTCACTGTAAGCTCCCGTTACTGTAATCTCCCGTTACTGTAATCTCTGTTACTGTGATCTCTGTTACTGTGATCTCCCGTTACTGTAATCTCCCGTTACTGTAATCTCCCGTTACTGTAATCTCCCGTTACTGTAATCTCCCGTTACTGTAATCTCCCGTTACTGTAATCTCCCGTTACTGTTATCTCTGTTACTGTAATCTCCCGTTACTGTGATCTCCCGTTACTGTGATCTCCCGTTACTGTGATCTCCCGTTACTGTGATCTCCCGTTACTGTGATCTCCCGTTACTGTGATCTCCCGTTACTGTGATCTCCCGTTACTGTGATCTCCCGTTACTGTGATCTCCCGTTACTGTGATCTCCCGTTACTGTGATCTCCCGTTACTGTGATCTCCCGTTACTGTGATCTCCCGTTACTGTAATCTCCCGTTACTGTGATCTCCCGTTACTGTGATCTCCCGTTACTGTGATCTCCCGTTACTGTGATCTCCCGTTACTGTGATCTCCCGTTACTGTGATCTCCCGTTACTGTAATCTCCCGTTACTGTAATCTCTGTTACTGTAATCTCTGTTACTGTGATCTCCCGTTACTGTGATCTCCCGTTACTGTAATCTCCGTTACTGTAATCTCTGTTACTGTAATCTCTGTTACTGTGATCTCCCGTTACTGTGATCTCCCGTTACTGTAATCTCCGTTACTGTAATCTCTGTTACTGTAATCTCTGTTACTGTAATCTCCTGTGATCACTGTAAAGCTGCGTAGTAAATTCGTGAGTACAGTGGGAACGGATTGCAGAAGCGCGGGCACGGTTTATGATTTTGTGGGTACAGATTGCCAAAACTAAAGGCACGTTTACAAATCTGAGAGCGCGAATTAGGAACTCATGGGCACGCTTTGTTAATCCCAGGGAACAGTTTAAGAATTCATAAGTACAGTTTATAAACAGAGGGGATCGATTCTAAAACCGACGCCACGGATTGGTTGTTGTTTTCCCCAAAGGTGACTTGACTTGTTTTCCTCTGTGTTTGTGCTTCAGGCGCGTGTGTGAACCAGCGGCCCGATCTCTTCGGTTGTGCCGTCGCTGAGGTCGGGGTCATGGACATGCTCAAGTTTCACAGATTCACCATCGGTCACGCCTGGACCACCGACTACGGCTGTGCGGACGACCCGGACCAGTTTCAGTGGCTCATCAAGTAGGGCTTCTGCCTTCTCAACAACCTGTACCGTATAAGTTATATATAAACCTGTACCGTATAAGTTATATATAAACCTGTACCGTATAAGTTATATATAAACCTGTACCGTATAAGTTATATATAAACCTGTACCGTATAAGTTATATATAAACCTGTACCGTATTAGTTATATATAAACCTGTACCGTATAAGTTATATATAAACCTGTACCGTATAAGTTATATATAAACCTGTACCGTATTAGTTATATATAAACCTGTACCGTATAAGTTATATATAAACCTGTACTGTATAAGTTATATATAAACCTGTACTGTATTAGTTATATATAAACCTGTACCGTATAAGTTATATATAAACCTGTACCGTATAAGTTATATATAAACCTGTACCGTATAAGTTATATATAAACCTGTACCGTATTAGTTATATATAAACCTGTACCGTATAAGTTATATATAAACCTGTACCGTATAAGTTATATATAAACCTGTACCGTATTAGTTATATATAAACCTGTACCGTATAAGTTATATATAAACCTGTACTGTATAAGTTATATATAAACCTGTACTGTATTAGTTATATATAAACCTGTACCGTATAAGTTATATATAAACCTGTACCGTATTAGTTATATATAAACCTGTACCGTATAAGTTATATATAAACCTGTACCGTATTAGTTATATATAAACCTGTACCGTATAAGTTATATATAAACCTGTACCGTATAAGTTATATATAAACCTGTACCGTATAAGTTATATATAAACCTGTACCGTATAAGTTATATATAAACCTGTACCGTATAAGTTATATATATAATAACACTTTACAATAAGGTTCATTAGTTAATGTATTGACTAACATGCACTAACAAAGTATTTATTAATCTTTGTTCATTTTTGTTTATAAAAATGTACTTTCAAATGAAGCTTTTCATGTGTTCATGTTAGTTCACAGTGCATTAACTAATGTTAACAAATACAACCTTTGATTTTAATAACGTATTAGGAAATGTTGAAATTAATATTAACTAAGATTAATAAATGCTAATAAATGCTTGTTCATTCTTAGTTCATGTTAACTAATATTATTACACGGCTCTGTGGAATGCTTGATTCTGATTGGTCAATCGCTCCATCCAGCGGTTTATTATTCGCAGATAACAGCCGCTGAGAACAGAAGCTCAGCTACACACTCGCTAGGAACGGGTTTATTCGTGGAAGTTTTGTATTTGCTGAGCTAAAAGAAAAAGTTAACTTTTTGTGTACAGTTATTTAATTATGCCATCTAGTATCGTGGACTTGCTCTCTCGTTTCATACAAACACAGCGGCGGCCATTTTGTGACTATTGTTTTGTTCACTGTTGAATTATAAGATACAAACAGGTGCGATTTTAAAACAGTTTAATCTGAAATCAATATCTCTAGGGGTGTCCTCGACTAAGGATTTACACATTCAAATCAGAATTGTTTAATCTTTCTATAGTCGACTGATAGTCGAATCATCTATGTGTGTGTGAGAATAGGTTGGCAGGGGCACGACACTAGGTAGTCAGCAGGAGGGTAAAACTATGTTAATTTTTCAGATATTATTTCAGAATAAACCCCTTCAGGTGTGTGTGTGTGTGTGTGTGTGTGTGTGTGCGTGTG
>NC_136894.1:547500-572578 GCF_949152265.1 Phoxinus phoxinus
TATCACGAGTGTGTGTATGATGTGTGTATCACGAGTGTGTGTATGATGTGTGTATCACGAGTGTGTGTGATGTGTGTATCACGAGTGTGTGTATGATGTGTGTATCACGAGTGTGTATGATGTGTGTATCACGAGTGTGTGTGATGTGTGTATCACGAGTGTGTATATGATGTGTGTATCACGAGTGTGTATGATGTGTGTATCACGAGTGTGTGTGATGTGTGTATCACGGGTGTGTGTGATGTGTGTATCACGAGTGTGTATGATGTGTGTATCACGAGTGTGTGTGATGTGTGTATCACGAGTGTGTGTATGATGTGTGTATCACGAGTGTGTGTATGATGTGTGTATCACGAGTGTGTATCACGGGTGTGTATGATGTGTGTATCACGAGTGTGTGTATGATGTGTGTATCACGAGTGTGTGTATGATGTGTGTATCACGAGTGTGTATCACGGGTGTGTATGATGTGTGTATCATGAGTGTGTATGATGTGTGTTTCACGGGTGTGTATGATGTGTGTATCACGAGTGTGTGTGATGTGTGTATCACGAGTGTGTATCACGAGTGTGTGTGATGTGTGTATCACGAGTGTGTGTGATGTGTGTATCACGGGTGTGTGTGATGTGTGTATGGACTGGAAGACTGCGAGCAAACACAATAAAGTCTAGGGTACCTGTATTGTATTTTTTTAATAACAAGTTTCAATATTGCAACAGCATCTGCTTTTCTGACAGGTAAAAATCATGAAAATTCAAAAAAAGAAAAAAAAAGACTTGATTATTTCAAACAACTTTTCTTCGCTACTCGCCTAATTCAAACAAGAAGTCATTGTAACACAGTGAGAGGATCTCATTCAACACATTATTATTCAAACAAATTATAAAAATAGATTGCATTTTCAAATACATATTTACAGTATCAAACAGAGATCAGAATGATACACTCAATGCAAAGGGGAATCGAGTCTTATCCGGTAAAGGGCTGTTAAACTACAGTCAGCATGTCTTTGAAGTGATTATTAATTATGTTACGCCACCTTCAGATATGATATGGCTGCAATAATGATGAATATGCATGTCTGTAAAACAGTGAACATGATGCTCCTATTACTTAACTCCAAAACGCTTCAATTGTTTAAATCCTGGAAATCAAGAACAACCCAATAAAGTATGAGAACAAAATCCAGTCATTTGTTTTGTACTACATGTATTTGTCATGATGTGAGTTACAGTCGTTATTAATGTGATTTGCATCGACGTGTTTCTATGATCAAACTGCGAATGTTCTGAATTAGGGTTTCACTCAATACTGCTTAAACACATCCAAGTCCAACCAAGCCTTGTTCACACGCTCACGTCACACAGTAAATCTAAGTTCAATAACACTAGAACATTCTGAACATTCCTGTTAAACAACAACCACTTCCTTCGTAGAAAACAGCAACATCAAGCACTAAACACATCTGAGAGAATCAGACAACTGCCGTCGCAGAGGGAAAATAAAGTCTGTAAGTGTTTACACGCCCATCACACACTCACTCGCTCACTCACTCACTCGCTCACTCGACTACTCACTCACTCACTCACTCACTCGCTCACTCACTCACTCACTCACTCACTCGCTCACTCGCTCACTCGACTACTCACTCACTCACTCACTCACTCACTCGCTCACTCACTCACTCACTCGCTCACTCGACTACTCACTCACTCACTCACTCACTCACTCGCTCACTCGACTACTCACTCACTCGCTCACTCGACTACTCACTCACTCACTCGCTCACTCACTCACTCGCTCACTCACTCACTCACTCACTGGCTCACTCGCTCGCTCACTCACTCACTCACTCACTCACTCACTCGCTCGCTCACTCACTCGCTCGCTCACTCACTCACTCACTCACTCACTCACTCACTCACTCACTCACTCACTCGCTCACTCACTCACTCACTCGCTCACTCAACTACTCACTCACTCACTCACTCGCTCACTCACTCGCTCACTCACTCACTCACTCACTCACTCGCTCACTCACTCACTCGCTCACTCACTCACTCACTCACTCACTCACTCACTCGCTCACTCACTCACTCGCTCACTCGACTACTCACTCACTCACTCACTCGCTCACTCACTCACTCACTCGCTCACTCGACTACTCACTCACTCACTCACTCACTCACTCACTCACTCACTCACTCGCTCACTCACTCACTCGCTCACTCGACTACTCACTCACTCACTCACTCGCTCACTCACTCACTCGCTCACTCGACTACTCACTCACTCACTCACTCACTCACTCACTCACTCACTCACTCACTCACTCACTCACTCACTCACACTCACTCACACTCACTCGCTCACTCGCTCACTCGACTACTCACTCACTCACTCACTCACTCGCTCACTCACTCACTCACTCACTCACTCGCTCACTCGACTACTCACTCACTCACTCGCTCGCTCACTCGCTCACTCGCTCACTCGCTCACTCACTCACTCACTCACTCACTCACACTCACTCACTCACTCTCACTCACTCACTCACACTCACTCACTCACACTCACTCACTCACTCACTCACTCACTCACTCACTCACTCACTCACTCACACACACACACTCACTCACTCACACACTCACTCACTCACTCACACAAAGGATTTTGATGAAATGACAGCTGAACGTCTAGATTCAGTGCTGTGTTTTCCATTTTCAAACATAATATTTTTGCATTCAAAAACTGAGCACCAATAAGCTTCAGAAAACGAATAAATAACTCATCTAATAAATATGATACAAGTTTCTGTAAATCATGGATGCTGCAGTGCAAACATTGTCTCTATAGTAGACAGAAGGAGAAAACATAACAAGTACAGATGTCCGACAATAATAATATAAACTCAGAAATTCACTTCAGAAATATGGAAGCCCATTTGCGCCATATAAGAAAAATAAATCATGCATGTTATAATAATTTAAACTTTTCATCTTTATGACTTGTATATAGTATGTCATAATTTTTACTTTTATTTAAAAAATGAAATTATGACTTTCTATGTCAATTATGACTCTTTTTATGTCATCATTTCATGTTTTAACTTAGTTTAACCTTTTATCTTATATTTATAACTTTTTTGTAAATTTTCATCTCAATGAAAAGTTGAAATTGAAATAGTTGACATAAAAGTCCAAATTATGACATTCTAAGTCATAATTATGATATTAAGAAGACAAAATAATTACAACTTTCTGGTAATTTCGTCTTGTCATAATTTGGACTTTTTTATGACATAATTTCAACTTTTCATCTCAGAATGACTTAAGTCATAATTTCAAAGTTTAATGTCATTGTTATGATTAATTCTAATGAATTATGATTTGTTCTTATGTGGCGGAACTGGGCTTCTATACAGAAATGAGTATAAAGTGTGGAGAAAAAGCCAAAAGAAAAAAGTTGACCGTAATCAAGCCAGGGAAAGACAGAAAAGGGGATTTACATGTTATTTAAGATTTCTTACACCAGAACTCAACTTATTTCCTGAAGACACGGCGAGATCTTCTCCCGCTCGGAGCAGCGAACGCTCCCAGCTCTGCCCACGTTAGAGGAGGATCAGTGGCTTGAAGCACGAGTTCTTTCGCTTGGATAAAGAAAAAGGCCCTTTTGAGAGTCAGACGAGCTTCTCCAGGACAGAGACGAGGCTCTCGGTCACCGTTGAGGAACAGCACAGGTTATTCTAGAGGAATCGTCTCGCTCGTGACATAGTCCCCTCAGTAAAGATGCAGTGTTCCCCCCACGAGAAGATGAAGGAAGGAGGAAAGGAAGATTAGAAAAAGAAGTGAGGTTATCATCTCCTCCTGTCTGCTGAAGGGCTTCTGGGTAATCGTGAGAACATCTGTCTGTCTGTCAGACCTGAACCCCTCGTCCGTGCATCTGGATCACCTGAGCTCTCAGAGTCTGTATGGCAGACAGGATCAGTTTCTGGTGCTCCAGAGAGGTGATGCCCAGACTCAACACATCCCTGCAGAAACAACAGAGCCCGTCACACTTGCTCGCTCGCTCTCACTCACTGACTCACTCACTCACTGACTCACTCACTCACTGACTCACTCACTCACTGACTCACTCACTCACTCACTGACTCACTCACTCACTCACGGGTCACTCACTGAACGGTCATGCGAGCCACGGACTCCAGGTAACAGTATCCAGCCGCAGTGAAGTTGTCTTTATAGCGGCCCATGTCTACAGCCTCCAGCCACTCGCCCACCGAACTGAAGGAGGGGAAGGAGGGAAGCGTTCGCTCTGCTAGCGATACGGACGAGCCCAGCGTCCTGCAGAAAGAGAGAGAAGCTCTTGTTTCAGGACGTGTTTCAGTCACAGCCTTCATATTCATGACAAAGCAAATAAAAAACATCCGTAAAACGACCACAAGAAAAAGCTGCTGATATGCTGAGAGGAGGGGATAATCGTATGATCCGGTGAGGAATGGGAAGAGGAGGTGCGGGAGACGGGAGAACTGTATAATCCGGTGAGGAACGGGAAGAGGAGGAGCGGGAGACGGGAGAACTGTATAATCCGGTGAGGAATGGGAAGAGAAGGTGAGGGAGACAGGAGAACCGTATGATCGGGTGATGAATGGGAAGAGGAGGAGCGGGAGACGGGAGAACCGTATGATCCGGTGAGGAATGGGAAGAGGAGGAGCGGGAGACGGGAGAACCGTATGATCCGGTGAGGAATGGGAAGAGGAGGTGCGGGAGACGGGAGAACCGTATGATCCGGTGAGGAATGGGAAGAGGAGGAGCGGGAGACGGGAGAACCGTATGATCCGGTGAGGAACGGGAAGAGGAGGAGCGGGAGACGGGAGAACCGTATGATCCGGTGAGGAACGGGAAGAGGAGGAGCGGGAGACGGGAGAACCGTATGATCGGGTGAGGAATGGGAAGAGGAGGTGCGGGAGACGGGAGAACCGTATGATCCGGTGAGGAATGGGAAGAGGAGGAGCGGGAGACGGGAGAACCGTATGATCCGGTGAGGAACGGGAAGAGGAGGAGCGGGAGACGGGAGAACCGTATGATCCGGTGAGGAACGGGAAGAGGAGGAGCGGGAGACGGGAGAACCGTATGATCCGGTGAGGAACGGGAAGAGGAGGAGCGGGAGACGGGAGAACCGTATGATCGGGTGAGGAATGGGAAGAGGAGGTGCGGGAGACGGGAGAACCGTATGATCGGGTGAGGAACGGGAAGAGGAGGAGCGGGAGACGGGAGAACCGTATGATCGGGTGAGGAATGGGAAGAGGAGGTGCGGGAGACGGGAGAACTGTATGATCCGGTGAGGAACGGGAAGAGGAGGAGCGGGAGACGGGAGAACCGTATGATCGGGTGAGGAATGGGAAGAGGAGGTGCGGGAGACGGGATAACCGTATGATCCGGTGAGGAACGGGAAGAGGAGGAGCGGGAGACGGGAGAACCGTATGATCGGGTGAGGAACGGGAAGAGGAGGAGCGGGAGACGGGAGAACCGTATGATCGGGTGAGGAACGGGAAGAGGAGGAGCGGGAGACGGGAGAACCGTATGATCGGGTGAAGAACGGGAAGAGGAGGAGCGGGAGACGGCAGAACTGTATGATCCGGTGAGGAATGGGAAGAGGAGGAGCGGGAGACGGGAGAACTGTATGATCCGGTGAGGAACGGGAAGAGGAGGAGCGGGAGATGGGAGAACTGTATGATCGGGTGAGGAACGGGAAGAGGAGAAGCGGGAGACGGGAGAACCGTATGATCGGGTGAGGAATGGGAAGAGGAGGAGCGGGAGACGGGAGAACCGTATGATCGGGTGAGGAACGGGAAGAGGAGGAGCGGGAGACGGCAGAACTGTATGATCCGGTGAGGAATGGGAAGAGGAGGTGCAGGAGATGGGAGAATGATCTGGTGAGGAATGGGAAGAGGAGGTGCAGGAGATGGGAGAACCGTATGATCGGGTGAGGAACGGGAAGAGGAGGAGCGGGAGACGGGAGAACCGTATGATCGGGTGAGGAACGAGAAGAGGAGGAGCGGGAGACGGGAGAACCGTATGATCGGGTGAGGAACGGGAAGAGGAGGAGCGGGAGACGGGAGAACCGTATGATCGGGTGAAGAACGGGAAGAGGAGGAGCGGGAGACGGCAGAACTGTATGATCCGGTGAGGAATGGGAAGAGGAGGAGCGGGAGACGGGAGAACTGTATGATCCGGTGAGGAACGGGAAGAGGAGGAGCGGGAGATGGGAGAACTGTATGATCGGGTGAGGAACGGGAAGAGGAGAAGCGGGAGACGGGAGAACCGTATGATCGGGTGAGGAATGGGAAGAGGAGGAGCGGGAGACGGGAGAACCGTATGATCCGGTGAGGAATGGGAAGAGGAGGTGCAGGAGACGGGAGAACTGTATGATCCGGTGAGGAACGGGAAGAGGAGGAGCGGGAGATGGGAGAACTGTATGATCGGGTGAGGAACGGGAAGAGGAGAAGCGGGAGACGGGAGAACCGTATGATCGGGTGAGGAATGGGAAGAGGAGGAGCGGGAGACGGGAGAACCGTATGATCGGGTGAGGAACGGGAAGAGGAGGAGCGGGAGACGGCAGAACTGTATGATCCGGTGAGGAATGGGAAGAGGAGGTGCAGGAGATGGGAGAATGATCTGGTGAGGAATGGGAAGAGGAGGTGCAGGAGATGGGAGAACCGTATGATCGGGTGAGGAACGGGAAGAGGAGGAGCGGGAGACGGGAGAACCGTATGATCGGGTGAGGAACGGGAAGAGGAGGAGCAGGAGACGGGAGAACCGTATGATCGGGTGAGGAACGGGAAGAGGAGGAGCGGGAGACGGGAGAACCGTATGATCGGGTGAAGAACGGGAAGAGGAGGAGCGGGAGACGGCAGAACTGTATGATCCGGTGAGGAATGGGAAGAGGAGGAGCGGGAGACGGGAGAACTGTATGATCCGGTGAGGAACGGGAAGAGGAGGAGCGGGAGATGGGAGAACTGTATGATCGGGTGAGGAACGGGAAGAGGAGAAGCGGGAGACGGGAGAACCGTATGATCGGGTGAGGAATGGGAAGAGGAGGAGCGGGAGACGGGAGAACCGTATGATCCGGTGAGGAATGGGAAGAGGAGGAGCGGGAGACGGGAGAACTGTATGATCCGGTGAGGAACGGGAAGAGGAGGTGCGGGAGACGGGAGAACTGTATGATCTGGTGAGGAATGGGAAGAGGAGGAGCGGGAGACGGCAGAACTGTATGATCCGGTGAGGAACGGGAAGAGAAGGTGCAGGAGATGGCAGAACCGTATGATCGGGTGAGGAACCGGAAGAGGAGGAGCGGGAGACGGCAGAACTGTGTGATCCGGTGAGGAACGGGAAGAGGAGGAGCGGGAGACGGGAGAACCGTATGATCCGGTGAGGAACGGGAAGAGGAGGTGCGGGAGACGGGAGAACTGTATGATCTGGTGAGGAACGGGAAGAGGAGAAGCGGGAGACGGGAGAACTGTATGATCCGGTGAGGAACGGGAAGAGGAGGAGCGGGAGACGGCAGAACTGTATGATCCGGTGAGGAACGGGAAGAGGAGGAGCGGGAGACGGCAGAACTGTATGATCCGGTGAGGAACGGGAAGAGGAGGAGCGGGAGACGGCAGAACTGTATGATCTGGTGAGGAACGGGAAGAGGAGGAGCGGGAGACGGCAGAACTGTATGATCCGGTGAGGAACGGGAAGAGAAGGTGCAGGAGACGGGAGAGCCGTATGATCCGGTGAGGAACGGGAAGAGGAGGAGCAGGAGACGGGAGAGCCGTATGATCCGGTGAGGAACGGAAAGAGGAGGTGCAGGAGTCGGACAGTACCTGCGTCCCAGGCTGGAGGAGCCGATGCTGTCGGGGCTCCTGATGCTCTTGCTGAGAGCGCTGTGGATCTGAGTGAAGCTCGGCCTCTCCGTTCTCTCCTTCTGCCAGCAGTCCAGCATGAGCTGATGAAGAGACCCGGGACAGTTCACCGGTGCAGGCAGCCGGAAACCATCCTCGATCGCCTTTATTACCTGTGATACACACACACACAGAACAGAACAACTGAATATTCAGAATTGGGAGAACACAGAAACAGTGCATAATCTTATTTCTTCTTCACTTTGCATCATAACATTTCTTTATTTTAAATGTTTTTTTTTTTATTGCCAGTTTTAAAATAGATTTTCAATCCTAGATTTTCAGTGCAACTTTCGGACCCACTGTATACATGTTATAAATTATTAGTTACTCACTCACTCGCTCGCACACTCACTCGCCCACTCACTCACTCACACACTCACTCACTCGCTCGCACACTCACTCACTCACTCACTCGCTCGCACACTCACTCACTCACTCACTCACTCGCTCGCACACTCACTCACTCACTCACTCGCTCGCACACTCACTCACTCACTCACTCGCTCCCACACTCACTCACTCACTCACTCACTCACTCACTCACTCACTCACTCGCTCCCACACTCACTCTCCTAGATTTTAGACCCACTGTATACATGTTATAAATTATTTGTACATGGATAAACATCTCATTGCTGCATTTTTTTTATTATATATTCTGGTGAGCTTCCTGTTTTTTTCTCTCAAAGCAATCGTTATCGATACTGACATTTCTTAGAGAAATTAGCAAATGAAATGATTGTTTGATTGCAGAATGTGTCTTTGCCTCAGTCCCTCTATGAGCCTCTCTTTATTAGAAATTCAGAATATCATAAAAGCACTGCTTAAACTCACGTACAATGACAACACAAACATTATCTACTACACATGAATAAACGAAAGGTTCTAGCTTTGAACGCATTAATGCCTTTGCTTTTCCCTGCAATCATACATTCAGCCATAAACATGCAGAAAGCCTCAAGAGTTTCACTCTCTCTTTTTTTGTTTAAAACCTGTACGTTGTGAGGCTTGTTAAAACACATTTAGAACTATGAAGTCATTATGAATTGTCTCACAGGAGAGAAACCGCATTGGCAATCTGGTCATCAGTTTATCTCAAGCCTTTTATTAATTTCAGATTTGAAAATAAAATAAAATATTTTTTATAAAAAAAAAAAAACAATTAAATAAAATGACAAATAAAATAAAAGTAGCGTAAACATTTTTATTATGTGGTTTCTTTAAATTTTTAGAGACTTTATTACTGGGGTGTGATGTATTTCAGGGGTTTATTTCTGACACTATGAGGATCTTTGCTGCAGCCGAGAAAAAGAGGCCAGTCAGGACACACGCCGAGACACTTCTGAGTCTGATCGGTCACGGAGCTGAAGTGGACTTGAAGTTAAAGTAAAAATGCGCGCGCACACACACAAACACACACACACACACACTTTATCTGAGGTCTTTAAAGGCCCTCTACTTTAGCTACTTTTAAATTTTCATACAAATGCATAACTCTTAACTTCACACAACAAAATCCCATCAGAGAGAGAGAGAGAGAGAGAGAGAGAGAGGGAGGGAGAGAGAGGGAGAGAGAGAGAGAGAGAGAGAGATAAATGATTTGGAAAAGCAACACCAGAAGAAGTGATGCAGAACTGCACAGCTGGTGATTCATCAGAAGAAATACGAAGGGAGAGACGCACGTCTTGGTTGCCCATGTCCCAGTACGGTCTCTCTCCGAAGGACATGACTTCCCACATGACGATCCCGAAGCTCCAGACATCGGAAGCGGAGCTGTAGCGGTGATACTGGATGGCCTCCGGAGCCGTCCACAGCACCAGACTCTTCCCTGCGTGCTGGAATGAAAGGGAAAGAAATGTTGATCCGGAAACACATCCTACTGCAAACACAGGGAAGCGATCTCCTGGAGTGAGTGTATTGTGTGTTGTGTTGACTGAATCCTGACTTGTGCATAACATACCGGAAGCATGAAGCACTGAGGCGTTCTTAAAATACACCACATAAAAGTTTGATGAACTCTATGAGAGTTGTGCTTTGACATTCAGAGGAATGTGCTGACTCCCGTCGGGAAGCGTTTGAGAGTGCAGTGTTGCATTATGGTAAAACACTCACTAGTGTGCTGTAGACCGCCTCGATCTTGTCGTCCTGAAGCGGTCTGAAGCCCGACACTTTGCAATCCAGACTGCTGTTCACCAGGACTTTATGAGCGGCCAGTCGGCGATGGATAAAACCCATCTCTGTCAGATACTTCATCCCAGACGCCACTCCACTCAGCAGATCCACCAGCTGGAGGACCGTCAGCTGACCTTCATGTGTCTGAGAGGAGGAGAGAGGGAGGAGGAGATAGAGAGGAACGAGGAGATAGAGAGGAACGAGGAGATAGAGAGGAACGAGGAGATAGAGAGGAATGAGGAGATAGAGAGGAACGAGGAGATAGAGAGGAATGAGGAGATAGAGAGGAATGAGGAGATAGAGAGGAACGAGGAGATAGAGAGGAACGAGGGGAAGAGAGGAACGAGGAGATAGAGAGGAACGAGGAGAAAGAGAAAAAGTAAAAGAATTGGAGATTGGAAAGTCTGCACGTTTTATAATGTAACTTACATATTTCACAAGTAACATTTACTGTACTATTGCAGCATTTTGCATCTGAAGGCTCAGAATATTACAGTCTGCAGAACAAGCGGACACAGAAACACATTCCCGTACCCGCAGGAAAGCGTCGAGGGCTCCGTTGACCGCGCTCTCCACCACGATCATCATAGTGTTGCCTGCAGCAAAAACACACACACACACACACACACACACACACACACACACACACACACACACACACACACATATGAAGACCTTCGGATCATGTGTTTGTTTAATGCATCAGCGGGGAGAGAGAGGACATGATGGGGTCGAGCGGAAAAAACACTTTCATTAAAGTCTAAGTGTTATGTAAGAGATTACATACAGTCAGACAGATATTGTGGACAAATAGGTAGATATTCAGAATGATGGAACAATAGATGTATAGAACCTTGAAGAAATACAACAAGAAACAATAGAATGATAGATAGACAGATGGCGAAGATAGAAAAATTTACAATAGAACGATAGATAGTTTTAAAGGTATAGTAGCAAAAAATGACTGACAGACAGACAGACAGAAAGATAAATAGATAGATAGAAGGACAGTCAGTCAGACAGATGGATGGATAGATAGATAGACAGATAGATAGATAGATAGATAGATAGATAGACGGATGGATAGATAGATAGATAGATAGATAGATAGATAGATAGATAGATAGATAGATAGATAGATAGATAGATGGATAGATGGATAGATGGATAGATAACAATGATCCAATCAGAATGAAGTATTCCAGATGTCTGTAGTGTCAGTATTCCCAGTGAGTGATAGAAAGCAGCTCAGAGAAAGATGAGGGAAGTACGCTTCATTAGGGAGGCAGGCAGCAGTAAATCCCCAGGTGTGTGAGAGAGAGAGAGAGAGAGAGAGAGAGAGAGAGAGAGAGAGAGAGAGAGAGAGAGAGAGAGAGAGAGAGAGAGAGAGAGAGAGAGAGAGAGAGAGAGAGAGAGAGAGAGAGATCCCTCAATCATGTACACCGACACCAACAATCTGGAGAATTCAACACCGGCCCAATGAGCAGGAGGGTTCACTATCAGTCTGTTCAATCCACCGTCTCCTGCTCCATCACTCCTCCGATCAGAACACCTCCTGCTGGGCTCTGAGCTCTGGGTCCGACACCCGAGCCGTGGAGATCTGCTGCTGATGGAGAGGAGTGTGGCTTTCAGGAGGTAAACGGCAGGAAAAACTGAGATTTGCAGGTGGAGGTGGAGAAGATTAGAGTCATTAAGGGCCCGCTGTGATTAGGACACCAATTATTCCAGTGTGAACATCTGCTGTTGTGCTCACTGCACACACACACACACACACATTCTGCAGAACTCTGGGTCCTGAAGCCACTTCTCTAACACGCACAATCTCATTGCGTCTCTTCACTTCAATCATGTTCTGCATGTGGAATCAATGTGAATCATTCCTTCAGCACAAACACACAGAGTCCCAGACTAATATCAGTTCTTTAATTCAGCGAATCTGCTCGAGGTCTTCCCTCTCTCCAAACACCTTCATCATCCCTCATCCCCTTCGGCAAGAACACACTCGGCAAATCCATCTATCAGCTTTATCTCCAGGAGCATCTCATCGATCAGTCTAGAGATGGATCTGTTCTCCGAGTGGGATTCTCAGAGTCCTGATAACATCTCCTTTTCCTCATCGTCTCTGATCTTCACCTCTGACGCTCATCCATCCTGCAACTATCGACCCTCTCCTCCCTTTCTGTTCTGGCACTTTTGAGGACCGGCCCATTTATTCAGGGATGCACTTCCCAATAAACCATCCAATCAATGGCTTATCATTCTCTTTTCCATTACTGCAGTGGGACAAGCGGCTCATCCCTCCTTTATTCCTTTTCAATGGAAGGACATCCCATCTATTCCGCCCACTGAATCTCTTTCAGGTGAAGCCATCAAATCCTAATTTCCCTCGTTCTTTGTCTTTCCCAATCCTGCGAGGAACATCCCGATCACTCTTTCCATACATCTCTCTTTTTTTCACAGTCTCACTGTCTCTACCATAGACTGTAAAAAAGATGTACGCCCCTTTCTCTCTTCCATTGGTGAAAAGTGAAGCCGCCAAAGTGCTAATATAGCACTGACATCTTGCGCTGATTTGGAACCTGATTCTGCGCAGTAGTGAACACAAAGCGTTTCATTAGACTACTTGAAGAGGGCAGGGTTTATGAGCTATACTGGGACCAGCCACCGGGGGGTGATCAAGACTCTGGGTTTATGAGCTATACTGGGACCAGCCACCGGGGGGCGATCGAGACTCTGGGTTTATGAGCTATACTGGGACCAGCCACCGGGGGGCGATCGAGACTCTTGGTTTATGAGCTATACTGGGACCAGCCACCGGGGGGCGATCGAGACTCTGGGTTTATGAGCTATACTGGGACCAGCCACCGGGGGGCGATCGAGACTCTTGGTTTATGAGCTATACTGGGACCAGCCACCGGGGGGCGATCGAGACTCTGGGTTTATGAGCTATACTGGGACCAGCCACCGGGGGGCGATCGAGACTCTGGGTTTATGAGCTATTCTGGGACCAGCCACCGGGGGGTGATCAAGACTCTGGGTTTATGAGCTATACTGGGACCAGCCACCGGGGGGCGATCAAGACTCTGGGTTTATGAGCTATACTGGGACCAGCCACCGGGGGGTGATCGAGACTCTGGGTTTATGAGCTATACTGGGACCAGCCACCGGGGGGTGATCAAGACTCTGGGTTTATGAGCTATTCTGGGACCAGCCACTGGGGGGCGATTGAGACTCTGGGTTTATGAGCTATACTGGGACCAGCCACCGGGGGGCGATCGAGACTATGGGTTTATGAGCTATTCTGGGACCAGCCACCGGGGGGCGATCAAGACTATGGGTTTATGAGCTATACTGGGACCAACCACCGGGGGGCGATCGAGACTGGGTTTATTAGCTATACTGGGACCAGCAGCACTTGTGCAGCACGCTCGGTCTCGACTGACCTCTGGTAATGACTCCCTCCAGACGCACGATGTTGGCGTGATCGAACTGTCCCAGAATTCCCGCCTCGCTGAGGAAGGAGCGCCTCTGTTTCTCCGAGCATCCGGAGCGGAGCGTCTTTATGGCCACGGGAAGCTCGCGTTTGCTGGGAAGCTTCAGGCATCCGCGACACACCTCGCCAAAGTCTCCTGCGTAGACAAGAGGTCAAAGGTCACTCGTTGTTTAAAGGAACTGTCTCACAAAGTGCACATTCGGACACCCTTCACAGTCTTTTAAAACATAATTACACCGTAACAATGACAAGAAAGAGTAACCCCAATTTTAACCTCAAAAGTACTGAGTAAAATTAAGCAACTTAATGTACTTAGGGTTAGGGTTTGGTTGAGGGTTAGTTGCATGTAATTATGCATAATTTACTGTTATTACTATGGTAACATATGTAAGGTCATTGTAAAATAAAGTGTTACCAAAATTGGTGTAGAAGTAATGTTCACTCATAAATGGCTAGTTACAAGGAAACAGCACGTGAATTAAATGTGACATTTTGAAGTAAATAGTATTTTCATATTCCATTCATCTTTTTTATTTACAATTTTGAAAATCATTTGTTACAGTGTATAATTACTGTATAGATAGATGTATTTACCTACAAAAAAATATTTCATTAAATAACTTCCAACAAGTTACACAAGAGCTGCATAAATACAAAAAATAAAAACCAAACAAAAATAGAAAAACGCAGCATTTTAAAATTACACAAGTCTCTTGTTTTCCAGCACAAATATCTAAACATTCTTAAATCAAGATACATTTACTGGAGAAGCAACATGACTGAAGATGAAAATGAAGCGAGTTTGTACTTAAAACAAGAACATATATCTGTCAGTGGAGTCAGAAAAATGTCTTCATTCAAAGAGAAAACTAGATGCTTTTTCTGATGATATTTTAAGATTATATTTTTTCTTGTTTTAAGCACAAACTCACTTCATTTTGATGATTTTTAATATCTTCAGTCATGTTGCTTCTCCAATAAACCTATCTTGATTTAAGAATGTTTAGATATTTGTGCTGGAAAACAAGAACATGATGTTTGTCAGTGTACGATCTTATTAAACAAGCATACTAAATAAAAAAGTGGTGCAAAAAGCAGGTCAGTCTTAAACGATACGTTTAAGGAAAAGAGGAATCGTGGCAGAACACACACATCCCGTCGGCAGAAATGCTGTGACGAGTGTTGTACAGGGAACAGAAGTGTTGTGTGGTTCAGCATGTGGTCCGCACCTGTGTGGACGATCCTCTCGATCTTGATGCTGGAGACGTCCAGCTCTTTGGCAAAGGCATGAACAGCCTGGAGAAGATCTTCACACGTCTCCGGGTCGATGTAGGTCCTTCTGGTTGGGATTTTAACTGAAATGTAAGGAAAAGTTATAATTAGTGCTGCTTGCTAAATCAAGGATCACTATTTTTGTTTAAGCGACTAAAGATTCTGTGTTACGCAGCCAGACAAGTAATTTGGTGATGTCATTTTGTAAAGAAAGACTACACGCCTGCGCACATATATACTCAAACGTGCATATCTATAGACTAAACACATAATACGCTACAGGTGTTAGCGGCCCCTAAGTTAATAACTGGAATCTTTATAACGGAAGTGAATCAATCAAAACTAACTTTATCTGGACAATAACTTTATTCTAGAGCTGCTGTAAAGCCAGAACACTCTCTGCTACTGTAATCTCCTGTGATCACTGTAAAGCTGCTGTGTCTTGACTATTATTATTGATGAAATGAGAAAAAAACTCCCACAGACGTATCTAGACATGCTCTGTTCACACAAATCTGATTGGCCTTTCAGATCGTGACTGTACACATTGTTATTCTGCAAGTGATGAAATCTGAACTGACTTTCTCATACGAGAACCGAGAGGCGCTGTCAGTGTGGAAAGAGAAGACGGAAATTTCCTCTCAGCTTTCGTCCATCACAACGTCTCAAAACATGCATGAGAGAACATGAGCGAAAGAGGCACTTCAGGCATTCATGCGTGTGCTGTGTGTAAATGTGCTGATGCTTTAACTCATGGTGAACATCAAATAAATATATTTTTGTTTTGTGTTTTTATATTTATGTACATTGTTGGTTCTTTGTGTGTATGCATGTTGAAACACAAGCAACAAAAATGTCCCCATGAGGATAAAAAAGTAGTCAAGTCAAGTCATCACACAACACACTGTTGGCGGACACGGGGTTTGTTTGATTAACGAATATCCTGGAGTTCAACATTTAATCACGGATACACAACAGTCTACAGCATCACGGCTCTGAGTTTTAATGGACGAGCACAACTAAAATATATAATCTAGTTACATACAGTATACACTAATATAGTGCATATAGTTCTCCACTGCATCTCTTTCCTAATCTAGTTGTCAACTAAACCTGCTATTGTATATTACGAATATATATTTGGCTCCTTTAAATGCATAGATGAAAATATAGTACAGTATAATTACTAGATAGAAAGATTTATTTATTTGCATTCATTGAAAAAAAACAAAAAAACATCAGGTATAAAAATATATTTTTTATTAATGCGCAGTATTCTGCTCGTACAGGTCCAACTATGAAATGTGCTTATAAATCCAGATCGACCCGGAGCAGAGCCGGATCTCATAACAGCTTATCGATCTCGACCTCACATACATACACACATACTTAAGAATACAATTACAAAGCAGATTAAAGGAGCTCATCTCATCATGAGCGCGCGGATCAGGATCGAACGCAGGAATGAGGTTTTCTCTAGCTCAAGTATTCACGTTATTACAGTGATTTAGAGTTCAGATCGCTTCCTTACTTACTGTTCGAGGTTGTTTTTGTCGAAATAACTGATTCAGTCGCAGACACACACACACACACACACACACACACACACACACACAGTCGCTGTTTACAATATAAGATATACTGAATAGAAACTAAAAACAGTAATTTATGTTTTTCTTGCTTAGCATTTTTTGTCTTGCATTTCATTAAAAATATCTAAACGTTCTAAAATCAAGATGCATTTAGTGGAGAAGAAAATGAAAATTGCAAATGAAGTGAGTTTTTGCTTAAAACAAGAACAAATATCTGTCAGTGTAGTCAGAAAATCTTGTTTTTTCTTTAAATGAAGTTAATTTTTCTCCTCTAAATGTATCGCGTATCTTGAATGTTTAGATATTTTTATTGAAAACAAAACAAAAATACTGAGGAACTCCACATACACACACGCGCACACACACACACACACACACACACACACACACACACACACTCACACACACACACACACACACACACACACACACACACACACACACACACACACACACACACACACACACACACACACACACAGACACTCTCCCTCTCACACACTAATTTATCCTCTTTATCTTAGACGATATTTCCCAGAGGAATGCTTTGTCAGATGTAGTTCTTCAGACAGTTGTGTCCCAAGCACACAGAAGTAAATCTCCACACACTAACAAGCACAAACCCTGTACATGCATGTGAGTTTGCATAATCTATAGCATTAAAACCACACTTTCACAAACACAGTGTGCCTCAGTGATTTCATAATGACAGCTAAAGCTCTGATCCTAACATTGTTTCTGGGTCATCCAAAAATATGCATATAAAACAAACAGAACACGCATGCAGGACGAGAAGAGCTTATAGACGCTGGTGGAAGAACAAATCAGTAAAACAAACCAATGTGGGAGAAAGAGAGATCGGGAGTCAGGAGAACCAGAACCAGAACAAGAACATCTGAGACGAGGCTGATGGGATTTTATGAATTATTGTAGTTAATACAAGCACAACTCTGATGCTTTGAAACATCTCTGACTACTCTTGCTCTCAGAACAAAGAACGCCTTGCATCACATTTTGTTTACAAATCTGGCTTCAATAAACTAAATTAATATTTATCACAAATAAACAAATCTGTGTCTGTTCTGTGCATCCATATGGAAATCTTCCTGCTGTATCCAGTACGAGTCCATCCTGGCTCAATGTGGACATCTGCATGTTAAATACTATAGACTGAAAACATGCAAATATCAGTTTATGAGTCTGTTATTCGTCCTGCATTCTTCACACACTGTATAGAAGTGCTGTGAGACACAACATGTGAAGTGTGTGTTCATCGTTTCAGCAGATTTAATGCTTCAGCTGCACTGCTCAATACTCACCAAACTACACACACACACACACACACACACACATTAATGCATGTGGATCATCATCACACTAACATCTGTCTAGAGTTTGTAAAGCTTTGAGGGAAAGCAGCAGAGAAAGAGAGTAAACTGCATCACCAACACTGTACAGCTGGTTTCATTGCAGTAATTAATTATATTTTGGGGCTTTTTGCCACTTTTACTAAATAAAGACAGTTAAAAGGAGACAAAAAAAAAACTACAGGAACATCAGAGGAAATGAGATCGGAACGTGACGACAGCCGGATGCAAATCTGTATATAAAAGCACTGACATCACATCTGTTCTGAAGCATTAAAACACCAGCGCTCTGATATTAATATCCATAACACTTCCACTTCAGAGAACAGAGAATCTCAGTCAACTGGCCATAATGAAAACTAATGCAAAAGTAACTTAAAGTGGCCATCAAATCAAAATGGACAATTCTTGTTTTGTTTTTTAATGGAATATTGCAGGGTTTATTCTAAATGATTTATGGGTACACATCATTATTATATTAATAATCTTGAAACAGAATAACTTCCCCTCATCTCTTCTCTGATGACGAGGGCGGGGCTATAACCTGTCACTCACATGAGATCAGCCAATAGCAAACCACAACCATCCAATCAATTCTCCACAGACACAATCAAGCTCCGCCCACATTTGTTTTTGTCCAGAAGGGAAGATTATCACAACTTATATAGAGCATCACAGTCCCGCCCACAGCCGGTGCCGGAAGTAAAAATTCAATACAATTTCTCCATAGACATTTGGGGTATAAGCCATAAAAACGTAACCATACATGGTAGACTTAAAACCAGCAACGGCTGTACTAAGCGTTTGTATATGCTCATATATTGTTATAGCGAATACAACTCCCTTCAGGCTCCGCTTCGCGTCGGGCTCATAATCAGCCTTTCGCGAGTTGTATTCGCTATAACAACCGCCTCGCTTTACATTATCCCTTACTTATCGTTCACTTTAGATAGGCTACTGTAGCCTTCATATGGTATGAGTCATATCAAGCATTTTATGATGCCACTGTCAAAACAATATTAAGCCTAGGCATACCTCTTCATGCATTTACTGAACATTTGTGTAATAATTCATGGCAAGTTAATAAACTGAATATGACGGTCCAAGAGCAGACCATGCAGCGGTCCATGCATCAGACCGGCGGCGCTGTGCACTTTCTGGTTTGCTGACCGTCACTTTTTAATTTTCACTCGTTGTGGATATTAAGAAAATACATTAAATGTTATTACAATTAAGGATGAACTATAACATCATGAAAATGAGCATGGACCTCAACCTGTCCTGTCAGCAGAGTGTCCTGTGTCATAAAGGGCTCTGAAATAAACACACAAACTAACGTTACACACTGACTGAACACACGTGTGTTGATGACTGAGCTGCACCATGTTGCTAACCTTATCGTTAACCGCTTTCACACACGCACACAATATATTATTATTTTTATTTACACTATTATTAGGCTACTGAAAGAACTGCTATTAACTACACATTTACTATATAAAATTCACTCAAAAGGCTCTTTCGCGGTTGGCTTCAGTCGACTTCAGTGAGGCGCGGTGGTTTATGGGATGAGTAGTTCTTTCGCTCGGAAATGAAAATATGTACACAGTCTTGTACCTTTGCCTTTTTTTGGATTTTCTCTTCGTTTTTTCACTCGAAATGATATGTTGTATGCTTATGAGTTCAGCCATAGCTGGTTATCCTCAGACATGCTCTAAAACTCTTTAGATACGGATTTTTCCAAAAGTCAATGGGAGAAATGAATGGGAAATTTACTTCCGGCACCAAAGCCCTCTCGGGCTGTGGGCAGGACTGTGATGCTCTATTTCATGCTGACTTTAACACATTGTGTCCATTCAAAGTATCCGTGCCTGTATTGAAATGCATTAATTTGCAAAACTGAATATGGCATGTGTGTGTTCAGAGACTCGTTCTTCTCTTGATCACAGGAGTGTGTGAAACATGATAGTGGACTCCAGCATTAGACAGGCTGATGTAAAAGCACGTATACGGACTTAGACGTTAATGCAGTGCCACTTTAATCTCTCTCTATCACAGATCACTCTGTTTTCTCCTCCTCTCACTTCTAATCTCTCAGTCTGTGATGAGCTTTATCCATTACCACCTTCAGAAGTAAAGCCACAGTCCTGTAGATGATTGTAGTGAAGCAGAAACTCACGATACTCACACTGGAAGTAGAGCTCCTCGTCTCCCTCCTGACTGGCTTTACTGTAACCACACTGTCTGAGGGACAAAACAAGAACACAGGCATTACTAACAACTCATGCCAATAATAACAACATGAAACTTCAGGCTGTAAGGAAATTACAAAACAGCACTATAAATGACAATACGTACACTACGTGTCTGAACTGCCTTCTAAAACTGACTAAACTTGCCTATGATATTATATAATATTTCCCTTGAGACAAAACTTTTTTTTTTTTTCAAAATCAATAGTTTAAAGCATTTTTTCACCCAGTAATGAACAATCTGTCATTATATATGAACAATTTTAAATGTGCTGGACTGGAACTTTTAAGATTCAATTCTTAAAAACACCATAAAACTGACCCAGACACTGCAAAAAAAAGTTTTTGCTTAGTATTTCTGTAAGGAAAGGACAAAACGGCACTTAAAATGACAACACGTATATTGAAGATTTTTATGAACATTGCCATTTAAACAAAACTGTAACTGACTGAACTTGCTTATGATAATTATTTCCTTTCAGACAAAAATAATAATATTTGTTTTAATCAAACTCAATAGTTTAAAGAATTAGTTCACCCAAAAAATGAACAATCTGTCATTTTAAATGTGCTGGACTGGAACTTTTAAGTTTCAGTCCTTAAAAACACCATAAAACTGACCTGTACACTGCAAAAAAAGTTTCATATTTTTGTCTTGTTTTCCAGCACAAATATCTAAACATTGTTAAATTAAGATACATTTAATGAAAACATCTAATAAAAAGCAAGACAAAAATACTGAGGAAGAACATCACTTTTTGCAGTGAGCAATATTTCTGTGTTTTGAAGACTTATGACAGGTTTGTGTGAGAAACAGACCAAATATATATATATATATTTTTTACATATAATCGTCCATTCCAGTGAGACAATCTTGAGAACCAGATCAGTTCAGAATGGTTTTGTAAGTCAACCAGTGAAGAAATCTGGATTTCTGATTCATTAACAAATCATTGCTGCTTCTCTTGTGATTATCAGTGAATAACGACTTAAAATAAAATGTTGGTCTGTTTCTCACATAAAGCTCAGAAGACAAAACAAGAGTCATATGGATAATTTATATGGCAGTTTTTGTTGTTATAATTTTCTGAATTTGACAGTCCTCACTCTCATTACACTGAAAGAGTGGTTGGGATTGCAGAGAAGTCACAATAAAGTGACAAACAAAATTAGAAAACTTTAATTTTGTGGTGAACTATCCGTTTAAGATGGTGAAAAACAACATCACTCTTCAGTTAAAATCATTATGAGATATTATATGAGGTTCGTGGTTCACGGTGTAAATGCAGAGATTTCCTGGTGAAACGCTGATCTGACAGTCGTAGTGTGAGTGTCTGTGTGTGAGAGAGAGAGAGAGCGAGAGAGTGTGTGTATACGTGTGGAGAATCAGGCGCCGCAGGATTCAATGGCATTTGGGCGATTTTACATTGTGGATTAATGGAACGGAGACACTGGAGAAAGACATGCACCACAGGAGGGATTAGAAAATAGAGGCGCACACATACACACACACACACGCGAAATAATCATGCAGGTCGAGACCGACCCAAACCCACCCACACACACACACACACACACACACACACACACACACACGAAAGAATCATGCAGGTCGAGACACACACACAAAATAATCATACAGGTCCACACACACACACACACACACACACACACACACACGACAGGGGTTTGACCTCTGACCATCTTTACACCTGAGATCTGGCACTCAATACATCAATACAGGTGTAAACAGGTACAAAAGGTGTTTGTGAGACTCATAAAACAGAGCATCGTGCTGCAACACCAGGTCATGAGTTAGATAAGATAAAACATCTGCTGCATACATACAAATTTTTTTTTTTTTTTTACAAATAAACACTTTCTTGAGCTCATGGTTGCTTTGCATGGAAATTCAGTAATTACTTTTTAAAAGCATTTGCCAATCACTATAATAATAATAATATTAATTATTATTAAATTATGTATTTTAATTACATAGCACATTTTTAAAACACTAATTACTATGCTTTGTCACTTACACATTTATCCTGAGCTGTCAATCATCCCTTGTGTTAAAACAAGTTTTAAACTTTGATCTTGTGATCAGCTTTAAAATATAACAAATGTCTGATCATATTAAATGGGAAATCATACAAAGTCCTGGACATCACAGAACAATCCCTGTTTGCCCGAAATCTATACAGTGAGACAGAGCATGTTTAGCACATAAAAGATAGTTTTATACAGGTAATCAAGTAAAAAAAAGCTCATAACACCATATTCATATTAAAGATCAAAGTGGTTTTGGAGAAGACAGTGCTTTGACTCTGAATCACAAAATTCCACTCAAAATCCAATCCAAGATGCGATGATGGATAGATAGATAGATAGATAGATAGATAGATAGATGATAGATAGATAGATAGATGAAATTCCGTTCCACTGGCTCATCAAAATATGAAAATATAATAAAAAATGCTACAAAGTGCAACACATGGTAACTGGTGGCATATAAATCCAATTTTTTGCACCTGTTAAGTGGTGGCTTATAAATACAGTAATTCCACATTATAAATAAATACTATTATAGTTCACATGAGGCTCCCTTCATAGGATTCAGTGAGATATAGTGATTAAGGGATTATTTCGAGTTTAGGAGTCGGATGATTATAGCAGGTGTAAACAGGGCCTGTGTTAGGAAACGTGAAAGACGGGACAAGCGAGAGACGAGGAGAAACTCAGGCATGCCTGTACCTGGAGTGAGGAAGAGGAGGATGAAGAGGAGGAGAAGAGGAGGAGAGCAGAACCACACGAGTGTGAGCTACATTGGAGGATCTGGAGAAACCACTAAAGAAGAGAAGGAGGAAGGCCTCACTGTTGTGTCATCACAGGAAGTGAAGACACCACTTCCTGTCACGTGGGGACATTTAATTTGATACTTAACAATAATATTGATCTCCTACATTGACACCATTATATGAGAACTGAGCTGAGCTGGACGATGAGATCACTGTTTTCTCCAGAGCGACTAGATATATAAATTAACTAAATTAATAACTTTTTTACAAAAAAAATGAAACATCACTGAACTAACTTAAGCTGAAATGTGACACTTTTCTTCTATAAATAAACTTTGTTTTATTATTTTCCTGCTATCTCTGAAAAGCTGCTTTGAAACAATCTATTGTAAAAAGCGCTGTATAAATAAAGGTGACTTGACTTGAATAAGATACTTCAAAAGAATAAGAGGAGCACTTCGCCCCCAAAAAATCTCACGTCTTTTAAAACTGACATGATTTTGAGTAAACAATGATAAAAATGTTAATTTTCATGTGAATTGTTTTAAGGAAAAAATACTAGAAGGGGTGAAGAGAACAGAAGAGGAGTAAAGAGAAGGAGGGCAGAGAAGAGAAGAGAAAAAGGAGTGAAGAGGAAAGACGAAGGAGTGAAGAGAAGAGATGAAGGAGTGAAGAGGAGAGATTAAGGAGTGAAGAGAAGAGATGAAAGAGTGAAGAGGAGAGATTAAGGAGTGAAGAGAAGAGATTAAGGAGTGAAGAGGAGAGATTAAGGAGTGAAGAGGAGAGATGAAGGAGTGAAGAGGAGAGATTAAGGAGTGAAGAGAAGAGATTAAGGAGTGAAGAGAAGAGATTAAGGAGTGAAGAGGAGAGATGAAGGAGTGAAGAGAAGAGATGAAGGAGGAGAGATTAAGGAGTGAAGAGAAGAGATGAAAGAGAAGAGATGAAGGAGTGAAGAGAAGAGATGAAGGAGTGAAGAGGAGAGATTAAGGAGTGAAGAGGAGAGATTAAGGAGTGAAGAGAAGAGATGAAGGAGTGAAGAGGAGAGATGAAGGAGGAGAGATTAAGGAGTGAAGAGAAGAGATGAAGGAGGAGAGATGAAGGAGTGAAGAGAATAGATGAAGGAGGAGAGATTAAGGAGTGAAGAGAAGAGATGAAGGAGTGAAGAGGAGAGATTAAGGAGTGAAGAGAAGAGATGAAGGAGTGAAGAGGAGAGATTAAGGAGTGAAGAGGAGAGATGAAGGAGTGAAGAGAAGAGATTAAGGAGTGAAGAGGAGAGATGAAGGAGTGAAGAGAAGAGATTAAGGAGTGAAGAGAAGAGATGAAGGAGTGAAGAGGAGAGATTAAGGAGTGAAGAGGAGAGATTAAGGAGTGAAGAGGAGAGATTAAGGAGTGAAGAGAAGAGATTAAGGAGTGAAGAGGAGAGATTAAGGAGTGAAGAGGAGAGATGAAGGAGTGAAGAGGAGAGATTAAGGAGTGAAGAGGAGAGATGAAGGAGTGAAGAGGAGAGATTAAGGAGTGAAGAGGAGAGATTAAGGAGTGAAGAGAAGAGATTAAGGAGTGAAGAGGAGAGATTAAGGAGTGAAGAGAAGAGATGAAGGAGTGAAGAGGAGAGATTAAGGAGTGAAGAGGAGAGATTAAGGAGTGAAGAGGAGAGATTAAGGAGTGAAGAGGAGAGATGAAGGAGTGAAGAGAAGAGATGAAGGAGTGAAGAGGAGAGATGAAGGAGTGAAGAGGAGAGATTAAGGAGTGAAGAGGAGAGATTAAGGAGTGAAGAGGAGAGATGAAGGAGTGAAGAGGAGAGATTAAGGAGTGAAGAGGAGAGATTAAGGAGTGAAGAGGAGAGATTAAGGAGTGAAGAGGAGAGATTAAGGAGTGAAGAGAAGAGATGAAGGAGTGAAGAGGAGAGATTAAGGAGTGAAGAGGAGAGATTAAGGAGTGAAGAGAAGAGATGAAGGAGTGAAGAGGAGAGATTAAGGAGTGAAGAGGAGAGATTAAGGAGTGAAGAGGAGAGATTAAGGAGTGAAGAGGAGAGATTAAGGAGTGAAGAGAAGAGATGAAGGAGTGAAGAGGAGAGATTAAGGAGTGAAGAGAAGAGATGAAGGAGTGAAGAGGAGAGATTAAGGAGTGAAGAGAAGAGATGAAGGAGTGAAGAGGAGAGATTAAGGAGTGAAGAGGAGAGAT